>NC_079199.1:82264080-82462080 GCF_029499605.1 Hyla sarda | reverse complement strand
CTATCCTTTTATAATCCATAATTTTGGGGCCAGGTTGTCCGATAACTTGTCAAAGTGAAAACAGTATGAGTGTATGATGGTTTGGGAACATAGGTGTAGAAGCACAAATCGATGAAAGGATAGCAGCATATGGCAACTTAACTGTTTGTTTTTCCAAAGCAAATGAAGAGTGCATAATTATTAAAAAAGGGTATTTTTGGAGATGGACAGGCAGGCTGATGGGGAGGAGGTAGGCCTGTATTTTGAACTTAAAAACTCAAATGGGTTTTTGGGTTCAAAATATGTATTTTTCCCTTATGCTACTATCCTTTTATAATCCATAATTTTTGGGCCAGGTAGTCTAATTACTTGGCAACATAATAACAGTATGAGTGCATGGTTTGGGAAAATAGATGCAGAAGGACAAATGGATGAAAGGATGGCCGCATCTGGCACCTTTACTGTTTGCTTTTTTTCAATGCAAAGGAGGAGCGTATAATTATTAAAAAGGGTATTTTTGGAGATGGACAGGCAGGCTGTAGGGGAGGAGGTAGGCCTGTATTTTGAACTTAAAAACTCAAATGGGTTTTTGGGTTCAAAATGTGTATTTTTCCCTTATGCTGCTATCCTTTTATAATCCATAATTTTTGGGCCAGGTAGTCTAATTACTTGGCGACATAATAACAGTATGAGTGCGTGGTTTGGGAAAATAGATGCAGAAGGACAAATGGATGAAAGGATGGCCGCATCTGGCAACTTTACTGTTTGCTTTTTTTCAATGCAAAGGAGGAGCGTATAATTATTAAAAAGGGTATTTTTGGAGATGGACAGGCAGGCTGTAGGGGAGGAGGTAGGCCTGTATTTTGAACTTAAAAACTCAAATGGGTTTTTGGGTTCAAAATGTCTATTTTTCCCTTATGCTGCTATCCTTTTATAATCCATAATTTTTGGGCCAGGTAGTCTAATTACTTGGCGACATAATAACAGTATGAGTGCGTGGTTTGGGAAAATAGATGCAGAAGGACAAATGGATGAAAGGATGGCCGCATCTGGCAACTTTACTGTTTGCTTTTTTTCAATGCAAAGGAGGAGCGTATAATTATTAAAAGGCTATTTTTGGAGATGGACAGGCAGGCTGTAGGGGAGGAGGTAGGCCTGTATTTTGAACTTAAAAACTCAAATGGGTTTTTGGGTTCAAAATGTGTATTTTTCCCTTATGCTGCTATCCTTTTATAATCCATAATTTTGGGGCCAGGTTGTCCGATAACTTGGCAAAGTGAAAACAGTATAAGTGTATGATGGTTTGGGAACATAGGTGTAGAAGCACAAATCGATGAAAGGATAGCAGCATATGGCAACTTAACTGTTTGTTTTTCCAAAGCAAATGAAGAGTGCATAATTATTAAAAAAGGGTATTTTTGGAGATGGACAGGCAGGCTGATGGGGAGGAGGTAGGCCTGTATTTTGAACTTAAAAACTCAAATGGGTTTTTGGGTTCAAAATATGTATTTTTCCCTTATGCTACTATCCTTTTATAATCCATAATTTTTGGGCCAGGTAGTCTAATTACTTGGCAACATAATAACAGTATGAGTGCATGGTTTGGGAAAATAGATGCAGAAGGACAAATGGATGAAAGGATGGCCGCATCTGGCACCTTTACTGTTTGCTTTTTTTCAATGCAAAGGAGGAGCGTATAATTATTAAAAAGGGTATTTTTGGAGATGGACAGGCAGGCTGTAGGGGAGGAGGTAGGCCTGTATTTTGAACTTAAAAACTCAAATGGGTTTTTGGGTTCAAAATGTGTATTTTTCACTAATGCTGCTATCCTTTTATAAACCATAATTTTTGGGCCAGGTAGTCTAATTACTTGGTGACATAATAACAGTATGAGTGCATGGTTTGGGAAAATAGATGCAGAAGGACAAATGGATGAAAGGATGGCCGCATCTGGCAACTTTACTGTTTGCTTTTTTTCAATGCAAAGGAGGAGTGTATAATTATTAAAAAGGGTATTTTTGGAGATGGACAGGCAGGCTGTAGGGGAGGAGGTAGGCCTGTATTTTGAACTTAAAAACTCAAATGGGTTTTTGGGTTCAAAATGTGTATTTTTCACTAATGCTGCTATCCTTTTATAATCCCTAATTTTTGGGCAAGGTAGTCTAATTACTTGGCGACATAATAACAGTATGAGTGCATGGTTTGGGAAAATAGATGCAGAAGGACAAATGGATGAAAGGATGGCCGCATCTGGCAACTTTACTGTTTGCTTTTTTTCAATGCAAAGGAGGAGCGTATAATTATTAAAAAGGGTATTTTTGGAGATGGACAGGCAGGCTGTAGGGGAGGAGGTAGGCCTGTATTTTGAACTTAAAAACTCAAATGGGTTTTTGGGTTCAAAATGTGTATTTTTCCCTTATGCTGCTATCCTTTTATAATCCATAATTTTTGGGCCAGGTAGTCTAATTACTTGGCGACATAATAACAGTATGAGTGCGTGGTTTGGGAAAATAGATGCAGAAGGACAAATGGATGAAAGGATGGCCGCATCTGGCAACTTTACTGTTTGCTTTTTTTCAATGCAAAGGAGGAGCGTATAATTATTAAAAAGGGTATTTTTGGAGATGGACAGGCAGGCTGTAGGGGAGGAGGTAGGCCTGTATTTTGAACTTAAAAACTCAAATGGGTTTTTGGGTTCAAAATGTGTATTTTTCCCTTATGCTGCTATCCTTTTATAATCCATAATTTTTGGGCCAGGTAGTCTAATTACTTGGCGACATAATAACAGTATGAGTGCGTGGTTTGGGAAAATAGATGCAGAAGGACAAATGGATGAAAGGATGGCCGCATCTGGCAACTTTACTGTTTGCTTTTTTTCAATGCAAAGGAGGAGCGTATAATTATTAAAAGGCTATTTTTGGAGATGGACAGGCAGGCTGTAGGGGAGGAGGTAGGCCTGTATTTTGAACTTAAAAACTCAAATGGGTTTTTGGGTTCAAAATGTGTATTTTTCCCTTATGCTGCTATCCTTTTATAATCCATAATTTTGGGGCCAGGTTGTCCGATAACTTGGCAAAGTGAAAACAGTATGAGTGTATGATGGTTTGGGAACATAGGTGTAGAAGCACAAATCGATGAAAGGATAGCAGCATATGGCAACTTAACTGTTTGTTTTTCCAAAGCAAATGAAGAGTGCATAATTATTAAAAAAGGGTATTTTTGGAGATGGACAGGCAGGCTGATGGGGAGGAGGTAGGCCTGTATTTTGAACTTAAAAACTCAAATGGGTTTTTGGGTTCAAAATATGTATTTTTCCCTTATGCTACTATCCTTTTATAATCCATAATTTTTGGGCCAGGTAGTCTAATTACTTGGCAACATAATAACAGTATGAGTGCATGGTTTGGGAAAATAGATGCAGAAGGACAAAGGATGAAAGGATGGCCGCATCTGGCAACTTTACTGTTTGCTTTTTTTCAATGCAAAGGAGGAGCGTATAATTATTAAAAAGGGTATTTTTGGAGATGGACAGGCAGGCTGTAGGGGAGGAGGTAGGCCTGTATTTTGAACTTAAAAACTCAAATGGGTTTTTGGGTTCAAAATGTGTATTTTTCACTAATGCTGCTATCCTTTTATAAACCATAATTTTTGGGCCAGGTAGTCTAATTACTTGGTGACATAATAACAGTATGAGTGCATGGTTTGGGAAAATAGATGCAGAAGGACAAATGGATGAAAGGATGGCCGCATCTGGCAACTTTACTGTTTGCTTTTTTTCAATGCAAAGGAGGAGCGTATAATTATTAAAAAGGGTATTTTTGGAGATGGACAGGCAGGCTGTAGGGGAGGAGGTAGGCCTGTATTTTGAACTTAAAAACTCAAATGGGTTTTTGGGTTCAAAATGTGTATTTTTCACTAATGCTGCTATCCTTTTATAATCCCTAATTTTTGGGCAAGGTAGTCTAATTACTTGGCGACATAATAACAGTATGAGTGCATGGTTTGGGAAAATAGATGCAGAAGGACAAATGGATGAAAGGATGGCCGCATCTGGCAACTTTACTGTTTGCTTTTTTTCAATGCAAAGGAGGAGCGTATAATTATTAAAAAGGGTATTTTTGGAGATGGACAGGCAGGCTGTAGGGGAGGAGGTAGGCCTGTATTTTGAACTTAAAAACTCAAATGGGTTTTTGGGTTCAAAATGTGTATTTTTCCCTTATGCTGCTATCCTTTTATAATCCATAATTTTTGGGCCAGGTAGTCTAATTACTTGGCGACATAATAACAGTATGAGTGCGTGGTTTGGGAAAATAGATGCAGAAGGACAAATGGATGAAAGGATGGCCGCATCTGGCAACTTTACTGTTTGCTTTTTTTCAATGCAAAGGAGGAGCGTATAATTATTAAAAAGGGTATTTTTGGAGATGGACAGGCAGGCTGTAGGGGAGGAGGTAGGCCTGTATTTTGAACTTAAAAACTCAAATGGGTTTTTGGGTTCAAAATGTCTATTTTTCCCCTATGCTGCTATCCTTTTATAATCCATAATTTTTGGGCCAGGTAGTCTAATTACTTGGCGACATAATAACAGTATGAGTGCGTGGTTTGGGAAAATAGATGCAGAAGGACAAATGGATGAAAGGATAGCCGCATCTGGCAACTTTACTGTTTGCTTTTTTTCAATGCAAAGGAGGAGCGTATAATTATTAAAAGGCTATTTTTGGAGATGGACAGGCAGGCTGTAGGGGAGGAGGTAGGCCTGTATTTTGAACTTAAAAACTCAAATGGGTTTTTGGGTTCAAAATGTGTATTTTTCCCTTATGCTGCTATCCTTTTATAATCCATAATTTTGGGGCCAGGTTGTCCGATAACTTGTCAAAGTGAAAACAGTATGAGTGTATGATGGTTTGGGAACATAGGTGTAGAAGCACAAATCGATGAAAGGATAGCAGCATATGGCAACTTAACTGTTTGTTTTTCCAAAGCAAATGAAGAGTGCATAATTATTAAAAAAGGGTATTTTTGGAGATGGACAGGCAGGCTGATGGGGAGGAGGTAGGCCTGTATTTTGAACTTAAAAACTCAAATGGGTTTTTGGGTTCAAAATGTGTTTTTTTCACTAATGCTGCTATCCTTTTATAATCCCTAATTTTTGGGCAAGGTAGTCTAATTACTTGGCGACATAATAACAGTATGAGTGCATGGTTTGGGAAAATAGATGCAGAAGGACAAATGGATGAAAGGATGGCCGCATCTGGCAACTTTACTGTTTGCTTTTTTTCAATGCAAAGGAGGAGCGTATAATTATTAAAAAGGGTATTTTTGGAGATGGACAGGCAGGCTGTAGGGGAGGAGGTAGGCCTGTATTTTGAACTTAAAAACTCAAATGGGTTTTTGGGTTCAAAATGTGTATTTTTCCCTTATGCTGCTATCCTTTTATAATCCATAATTTTTGGGCCAGGTAGTCTAATTACTTGGCGACATAATAACAGTATGAGTGCGTGGTTTGGTAAAATAGATGCAGAAGGACAAATGGATGAAAGGATGGCCGCATCTGGCAACTTTACTGTTTGCTTTTTTTCAATGCAAAGGAGGAGCGTATAATTATTAAAAAGGGTATTTTTGGAGATGGACAGGCAGGCTGTAGGGGAGGAGGTAGGCCTGTATTTTGAACTTAAAAACTCAAATGGGTTTTTGGGTTCAAAATGTCTATTTTTCCCTTATGCTGCTATCCTTTTATAATCCATAATTTTTGGGCCAGGTAGTCTAATTACTTGGCGACATAATAACAGTATGAGTGCATGGTTTGGGAAAATAGATGCAGAAGGACAAATGGATGAAAGGATGGCCACATCTGGCAACTTTACTGTTTGCTTTTTTTCAATGCAAAGGAGGAGCGTATAATTATTAAAAGGCTATTTTTGGAGATGGACAGGCAGGCTGTAGAGGAGGAGGTAGGCCTGTATTTTGAACTTAAAAACTCAAATGGGTTTTTGGGTTCAAAATGTGTATTTTTCCCTTATGCTGCTATCCTTTTATAATCCATAATTTTGGGGCCAGGTTGTCCGATAACTTGTCAAAGTGAAAACAGTATGAGTGTATGATGGTTTGGGAACATAGGTGTAGAAGCACAAATCGATGAAAGGATAGCAGCATATGGCAACTTAACTGTTTGTTTTTCCAAAGCAAATGAAGAGTGCATAATTATTAAAAAAGGGTATTTTTGGAGATGGACAGGCAGGCTGATGGGGAGGAGGTAGGCCTGTATTTTGAACTTAAAAACTCAAATGGGTTTTTGGGTTCAAAATGTGTTTTTTTCACTAATGCTGCTATCCTTTTATAATCCCTAATTTTTGGGCAAGGTAGTCTAATTACTTGGCGACATAATAACAGTATGAGTGCATGGTTTGGGAAAATAGATGCAGAAGGACAAATGGATGAAAGGATGGCCGCATCTGGCAACTTTACTGTTTGCTTTTTTTCAATGCAAAGGAGGAGCGTATAATTATTAAAAAGGGTATTTTTGGAGATGGACAGGCAGGCTGTAGGGGAGGAGGTAGGCCTGTATTTTGAACTTAAAAACTCAAATGGGTTTTTGGGTTCAAAATGTGTATTTTTCCCTTATGCTGCTATCCTTTTATAATCCATAATTTTTGGGCCAGGTAGTCTAATTACTTGGCGACATAATAACAGTATGAGTGCGTGGTTTGGTAAAATAGATGCAGAAGGACAAATGGATGAAAGGATGGCCGCATCTGGCAACTTTACTGTTTGCTTTTTTTCAATGCAAAGGAGGAGCGTATAATTATTAAAAAGGGTATTTTTGGAGATGGACAGGCAGGCTGTAGGGGAGGAGGTAGGCCTGTATTTTGAACTTAAAAACTCAAATGGGTTTTTGGGTTCAAAATGTCTATTTTTCCCTTATGCTGCTATCCTTTTATAATCCATAATTTTTGGGCCAGGTAGTCTAATTACTTGGCGACATAATAACAGTATGAGTGCATGGTTTGGGAAAATAGATGCAGAAGGACAAATGGATGAAAGGATGGCCACATCTGGCAACTTTACTGTTTGCTTTTTTTCAATGCAAAGGAGGAGCGTATAATTATTAAAAGGCTATTTTTGGAGATGGACAGGCAGGCTGTAGGGGAGGAGGTAGGCCTGTATTTTGAACTTAAAAACTCAAATGGGTTTTTGGGTTCAAAATGTGTATTTTTCCCTTATGCTGCTATCCTTTTATAATCCATAATTTTGGGGCCAGGTTGTCCGATAACTTGGCAAAGTGAAAACAGTATGAGTGTATGATGGTTTGGGAACATAGGTGTAGAAGCACAAATCGATGAAAGGATAGCAGCATATGGCAACTTAACTGTTTGTTTTTCCAAAGCAAATGAAGAGTGCATAATTATTAAAAAAGGGTATTTTTGGAGATGGACAGGCAGGCTGATGGGGAGGAGGTAGGCCTGTATTTTGAACTTAAAAACTCAAATGGGTTTTTGGGTTCAAAATATGTATTTTTCCCTTATGCTACTATCCTTTTATAATCCATAATTTTTGGGCCAGGTAGTCTAATTACTTGGCAACATAATAACAGTATGAGTGCATGGTTTGGGAAAATAGATGCAGAAGGACAAATGGATGAAAGGATGGCCGCATCTGGCACCTTTACTGTTTGCTTTTTTTCAATGCAAAGGAGGAGCGTATAATTATTAAAAAGGGTATTTTTGGAGATGGACAGGCAGGCTGTAGGGGAGGAGGTAGGCCTGTATTTTGAACTTAAAAACTCAAATAGGTTTTTGGGTTCAAAATGTGTATTTTTCACTAATGCTGCTATCCTTTTATAATCCCTAATTTTTGGGCCAGGTAGTCTAATTACTTGGCGACATAATAACAGTATGAGTGCATGGTTTGGGAAAATAGATGCAGAAGGACAAATGGATGAAAGGATGGCCGCATCTGGCAACTTTACTGTTTGCTTTTTTTCAATGCAAAGGAGGAGCGTATAATTATTAAAAAGGGTATTTTTGGAGATGGACAGGCAGGCTGTAGGAGAGGAGGTAGGCCTGTATTTTGAACTTAAAAACTCAAATGGGTTTTTGGGTTCAAAATGTGTATTTTTCCCTTATGCTGCTATCCTTTTATAATCCATAATTTTTGGGCCATGTAGTCTAATTACTTGGTGACATAATAACAGTATGAGTGCATGGTTTGGGAAAATAGATGCAGAAGGACAAATGGATGAAAGGATGGCCGCATCTGGCAACTTTACTGTTTGCTTTTTTTCAATGCAAAGGAGGAGCGTACAATTATTAAAAAGGGTATTTTTGGAGATGGACAGGCAGGCTGTAGGGGAGGAGGTAGGCCTGTATTTTGAACTTAAAAACTCAAATGGGTTTTTGGGTTCAAAATGTCTATTTTTCCCTTATGCTGCTATCCTTTTATAATCCATATTTTTTGGGCCAGGTAGTCTAATTACTTGGCGACATAATAACAGTATGAGTGCGTGGTTTGGGAAAATAGATGCAGAAGGACAAATGGATGAAAGGATGGCCGCATCTGGCAACTTTACTGTTTGCTTTTTTTTCAATGCAAAGGAGGAGCGTATAATTATTAAAAAGGGTATTTTTGGAGATGGACAGGCAGGCTGTAGGGGAGGAGGTAGGCCTGTATTTTGAACTTAAAAACTCAAATGGGTTTTTGGGTTCAAAATGTGTATTTTTCACTAATGCTGCTATCCTTTTATAATCCCTAATTTTTGGGCAAGGTAGTCTAATTACTTGGCGACATAATAACAGTATGAGTGCATGGTTTGGGAAAATAGATGCAGAAGGACAAATGGATGAAAGGATGGCCGCATCTGGCAACTTTACTGTTTGCTTTTTTTCAATGCAAAGGAGGAGCGTATAATTATTAAAAAGGGTATTTTTGGAGATGGACAGGCAGGCTGTAGGGGAGGAGGTAGGCCTGTATTTTGAACTTAAAAACTCAAATGGGTTTTTGGGTTCAAAATGTGTATTTTTCCCTTATGCTGCTATCCTTTTATAATCCATAATTTTTGGGCCAGGTAGTCTAATTACTTGGCGACATAATAACAGTATGAGTGCGTGGTTTGGGAAAATAGATGCAGAAGGACAAATGGATGAAAGGATGGCCGCATCTGGCAACTTTACTGTTTGCTTTTTTTCAATGCAAAGGAGGAGCGTATAATTATTAAAAGGCTATTTTTGGAGATGGACAGGCAGGCTGTAGGGGAGGAGGTAGGCCTGTATTTTGAACTTAAAAACTCAAATGGGTTTTTGGGTTCAAAATGTGTATTTTTCCCTTATGCTGCTATCCTTTTATAATCCATAATTTTGGGGCCAGGTTGTCCGATAACTTGTCAAAGTGAAAACAGTATGAGTGTATGATGGTTTGGGAACATAGGTGTAGAAGCACAAATCGATGAAAGGATAGCAGCATATGGCAACTTAACTGTTTGTTTTTCCAAAGCAAATGAAGAGTGCATAATTATTAAAAAAGGGTATTTTTGGAGATGGACAGGCAGGCTGATGGGGAGGAGGTAGGCCTGTATTTTGAACTTAAAAACTCAAATGGGTTTTTGGGTTCAAAATGTGTTTTTTTCACTAATGCTGCTATCCTTTTATAATCCCTAATTTTTGGGCAAGGTAGTCTAATTACTTGGCGACATAATAACAGTATGAGTGCATGGTTTGGGAAAATAGATGCAGAAGGACAAATGGATGAAAGGATGGCCGCATCTGGCAACTTTACTGTTTGCTTTTTTTCAATGCAAAGGAGGAGCGTATAATTATTAAAAAGGGTATTTTTGGAGATGGACAGGCAGGCTGTAGGGGAGGAGGTAGGCCTGTATTTTGAACTTAAAAACTCAAATGGATTTTTGGGTTCAAAATGTGTATTTTTCCCTTATGCTGCTATCCTTTTATAATCCATAATTTTTGGGCCAGGTAGTCTAATTACTTGGCGACATAATAACAGTATGAGTGCGTGGTTTGGTAAAATAGATGCAGAAGGACAAATGGATGAAAGGATGGCCGCATCTGGCAACTTTACTGTTTGCTTTTTTTCAATGCAAAGGAGGAGCGTATAATTATTAAAAAGGGTATTTTTGGAGATGGACAGGCAGGCTGTAGGGGAGGAGGTAGGCCTGTATTTTGAACTTAAAAACTCAAATGGGTTTTTGGGTTCAAAATGTCTATTTTTCCCTTATGCTGCTATCCTTTTATAATCCATAATTTTTGGGCCAGGTAGTCTAATTACTTGGCGACATAATAACAGTATGAGTGCATGGTTTGGGAAAATAGATGCAGAAGGACAAATGGATGAAAGGATGGCCACATCTGGCAACTTTACTGTTTGCTTTTTTTCAATGCAAAGGAGGAGCGTATAATTATTAAAAGGCTATTTTTGGAGATGGACAGGCAGGCTGTAGGGGAGGAGGTAGGCCTGTATTTTGAACTTAAAAACTCAAATGGGTTTTTGGGTTCAAAATGTGTATTTTTCCCTTATGCTGCTATCCTTTTATAATCCATAATTTTGGGGCCAGGTTGTCCGATAACTTGGCAAAGTGAAAACAGTATGAGTGTATGATGGTTTGGGAACATAGGTGTAGAAGCACAAATCGATGAAAGGATAGCAGCATATGGCAACTTAACTGTTTGTTTTTCCAAAGCAAATGAAGAGTGCATAATTATTAAAAAAGGGTATTTTTGGAGATGGACAGGCAGGCTGATGGGGAGGAGGTAGGCCTGTATTTTGAACTTAAAAACTCAAATGGGTTTTTGGGTTCAAAATATGTATTTTTCCCTTATGCTACTATCCTTTTATAATCCATAATTTTTGGGCCAGGTAGTCTAATTACTTGGCAACATAATAACAGTATGAGTGCATGGTTTGGGAAAATAGATGCAGAAGGACAAATGGATGAAAGGATGGCCGCATCTGGCACCTTTACTGTTTGCTTTTTTTCAATGCAAAGGAGGAGCGTATAATTATTAAAAAGGGTATTTTTGGAGATGGACAGGCAGGCTGTAGGGGAGGAGGTAGGCCTGTATTTTGAACTTAAAAACTCAAATAGGTTTTTGGGTTCAAAATGTGTATTTTTCACTAATGCTGCTATCCTTTTATAATCCCTAATTTTTGGGCCAGGTAGTCTAATTACTTGGCGACATAATAACAGTATGAGTGCATGGTTTGGGAAAATAGATGCAGAAGGACAAATGGATGAAAGGATGGCCGCATCTGGCAACTTTACTGTTTGCTTTTTTTCAATGCAAAGGAGGAGCGTATAATTATTAAAAAGGGTATTTTTGGAGATGGACAGGCAGGCTGTAGGGGAGGAGGTAGGCCTGTATTTTGAACTTAAAAACTCAAATGGGTTTTTGGGTTCAAAATGTGTATTTTTCCCTTATGCTGCTATCCTTTTATAATCCATAATTTTTGGGCCATGTAGTCTAATTACTTGGTGACATAATAACAGTATGAGTGCATGGTTTGGGAAAATAGATGCAGAAGGACAAATGGATGAAAGGATGGCCGCATCTGGCAACTTTACTGTTTGCTTTTTTTCAATGCAAAGGAGGAGCGTATAATTATTAAAAAGGGTATTTTTGGAGATGGACAGGCAGGCTGTAGGGGAGGAGGTAGGCCTGTATTTTGAACTTAAAAACTCAAATGGGTTTTTGGGTTCAAAATGTCTATTTTTCCCTTATGCTGCTATCCTTTTATAATCCATAATTTTTGGGCCAGGTAGTCTAATTACTTGGCGACATAATAACAGTATGAGTGCGTGGTTTGGGAAAATAGATGCAGAAGGACAAATGGATGAAAGGATAGCCGCATCTGGCAACTTTACTGTTTGCTTTTTTTCAATGCAAAGGAGGAGCGTATAATTATTAAAAAGGGTATTTTTGGAGATGGACAGGCAGGCTGTAGGGGAGGAGGTAGAAAGAAAGAAAGAAGGGGCAGCGGCACCCATTGCCGGCGCCGCTGCCCCGTTGCCTCCCCCATCCCCGGTTGTATAATTACCTGTTGCTGGGGTCGGGTCAGCGCTGCTTCAGGCCTCCGGTGTGCATCCCCTGCGTCGTTGCTATGCGCTGCATGGCGCGGTGCAATGACGAGTGACGTCACTCGTCATTGCGTCTCGCAACGCATAACAATGATGCAGGGGACGCACACCGGAGGCCTGAAGCAGCGCGGACCCGACCCCGGCAACAGGTAATTATACAACTAGGGATGGGATAGGCAACGGGGCAGCGGCGACGGCAATGGGTGCCGCTGCCCCTTATCTCCCCCTGGCTATCGGTGCCGCTGCCCCATTGCTGGCGCCGCTTCTCTCCCCCTGGCTATCGGCGCTGGCAATGGGACAGCGGCACCGATAGCCAGGGGGAGAGAAGGGGCAGCGGCGCCGATAGCAGGGGGAGAGAAGCGGAGGTAGCAGGGCTCTAGAACCCAGGAAAGGCAGGGGGAGAGAAGCAGGCAGCGACGGCCTCTCTCCCCCTGCCTTTCCTGGGGGCTCTGTGGGGTGAGAAGCAGTGTATCGGGGTATACACATGCACACACACGCACCCTCATTTTATGAAGGATATTTGGGTAAAAACTTTTTTTACACAAATATCCTTGGTAAAATGAGGGTGCGTGTTATAGGCCGGTGCGTTGTACACCCCGATAAATACGGTAATGTTCCCTTATGCTGCTACCCTTTTATAATCCATAATTTTTGGGCCAGGTAGTCTAATTACTTGGCGACATAATAACAGTATGAGTGCATGGTTTGGGAAAATAGATGCAGAAGGACAAATGGATGAAAGGATAGCAGCATATGGCAACTTAACTGTTTTTCCAAAGCAAATGAAGAGTGCATAATTATTAAAAAAGGGTATTTTTGGAGATGGATAGGCAGGCTGATGGGGAGGAGGTAGGCCTGTATTTTGAACTTAAAAACTCAAATGGGTTTTTGGGTTCAAAATATGTATTTTTCCCTTATGCTGCTATCCTTTTATAATCCATAATTTTTGGGCCAGGTAGTCTAATTACTTGGCGACATAATAACAGTATGAGTGCATGGTTTGTGAAAATAGATGCAGAAGGACAAATGGATGAAAGGATGGCCGCATCTGGCAACTTTACTGTTTGCTTTTTTTCAATGCAAAGGAGGAGCGTATAATTATTAAAAAGGGTATTTTTGGAGATGGACAGGCAGGCTGTAGGGGAGGAGGTAGGCCTGTATTTTGAACTTAAAAACTCAAATGGGTTTTTGGGTTCAAAATGTGTATTTTTCACTAATGCTGCTATCCTTTTATAATCCCTAATTTTTGGGCAAGGTAGTCTAATTACTTGGCGACATAATAACAGTATGAGTGCATGGTTTGGGAAAATAGATGCAGAAGGACAAATGGATGAAAGGATGGCCGCATCTGGCAACTTTACTGTTTGCTTTTTTTCAATGCAAAGGAGAGGCGTATAACTATTAAAAATCGTATTTTTGGAGATGGACAGGCAGGCTGTAGGGGAGGAGGTAGGCCTGTATTTTGAACTTAAAAACTCAAATGGGTTTTTGGGTTCAAAATGTCTATTTTTCCCTTATGCTGCTATCCTTTTATAATCCATAATTTTTGGGCCAGGTAGTCTAATTACTTGGCGACATAATAACAGTATGAGTGCATGGTTTGGGAAAATAGATGCAGAAGGACAAATGGATGAAAGGATGGCCACATCTGGCAACTTTACTGTTTGCTTTTTTTCAATGCAAAGGAGGAGCGTATAATTATTAAAAGGCTATTTTTGGAGATGGACAGGCAGGCTGTAGGGGAGGAGGTAGGCCTGTATTTTGAACTTAAAAACTCAAATGGGTTTTTGGGTTCAAAATGTGTATTTTTCCCTTATGCTGCTATCCTTTTATAATCCATAATTTTGGGGCCAGGTTGTCCGATAACTTGGCAAAGTGAAAACAGTATGAGTGTATGATGGTTTGGGAACATAGGTGTAGAAGCACAAATCGATGAAAGGATAGCAGCATATGGCAACTTAACTGTTTGTTTTTCCAAAGCAAATGAAGAGTGCATAATTATTAAAAAAGGGTATTTTTGGAGATGGACAGGCAGGCTGATGGGGAGGAGGTAGGCCTGTATTTTGAACTTAAAAACTCAAATGGGTTTTTGGGTTCAAAATATGTATTTTTCCCTTATGCTACTATCCTTTTATAATCCATAATTTTTGGGCCAGATAGTCTAATTACTTGGCAACATAATAACAGTATGAGTGCATGGTTTGGGAAAATAGATGCAGAAGGACAAATGGATGAAAGGATGGCCGCATCTGGCACCTTTACTGTTTGCTTTTTTTCAATGCAAAGGAGGAGCGTATAATTATTAAAAAGGGTATTTTTGGAGATGGACAGGCAGGCTGTAGGGGAGGAGGTAGGCCTGTATTTTGAACTTAAAAACTCAAATAGGTTTTTGGGTTCAAAATGTGTATTTTTCACTAATGCTGCTATCCTTTTATAATCCCTAATTTTTGGGCCAGGTAGTCTAATTACTTGGCGACATAATAACAGTATGAGTGCATGGTTTGGGAAAATAGATGCAGAAGGACAAATGGATGAAAGGATGGCCGCATCTGGCAACTTTACTGTTTGCTTTTTTTCAATGCAAAGGAGGAGCGTATAATTATTAAAAAGGGTATTTTTGGAGATGGACAGGCAGGCTGTAGGAGAGGAGGTAGGCCTGTATTTTGAACTTAAAAACTCAAATGGGTTTTTGGGTTCAAAATGTGTATTTTTCCCTTATGCTGCTATCCTTTTATAATCCATAATTTTTGGGCCATGTAGTCTAATTACTTGGTGACATAATAACAGTATGAGTGCATGGTTTGGGAAAATAGATGCAGAAGGACAAATGGATGAAAGGATGGCCGCATCTGGCAACTTTACTGTTTGCTTTTTTTCAATGCAAAGGAGGAGCGTACAATTATTAAAAAGGGTATTTTTGGAGATGGACAGGCAGGCTGTAGGGGAGGAGGTAGGCCTGTATTTTGAACTTAAAAACTCAAATGGGTTTTTGGGTTCAAAATGTCTATTTTTCCCTTATGCTGCTATCCTTTTATAATCCATATTTTTTGGGCCAGGTAGTCTAATTACTTGGCGACATAATAACAGTATGAGTGCGTGGTTTGGGAAAATAGATGCAGAAGGACAAATGGATGAAAGGATGGCCGCATCTGGCAACTTTACTGTTTGCTTTTTTTCAATGCAAAGGAGGAGCGTATAATTATTAAAAAGGGTATTTTGGGAGTTGGACAGGCAGGCTGTAGGGGAGGAGGTAGGCCTGTATTTTGAACTTAAAAACTCAAATGGGTTTTTGGGTTCAAAATGTGTATTTTTCCCTTATGCTGCTATCCTTTTATAATCCATAATTTTGGGGCCAGGTTGTCCGATAACTTGGCAAAGTGAAAACAGTATGAGTGTATGATGGTTTGGGAACATAGGTGTAGAAGCACAAATCGATGAAAGGATAGCAGCATATGGCAACTTAACTGTTTGTTTTTCCAAAGCAAATGAAGAGTGCATAATTATTAAAAAAGGGTATTTTTGGAGATGGATAGGCAGGCTGATGGGGAGGAGGTAGGCCTGTATTTTGAACTTAAAAACTCAAATGGGTTTTTGGGTTCAAAATATGTATTTTTCCCTTATGCTGCTATCCTTTTATAATCCATAATTTTTGGGCCAGGTAGTCTAATTACTTGGCGACATAATAACAGTATGAGTGCATGGTTTGTGAAAATAGATGCAGAAGGACAAATGGATGAAAGGATGGCCGCATCTGGCAACTTTACTGTTTGCTTTTTTTCAATGCAAAGGAGGAGCGTATAATTATTAAAAAGGGTATTTTTGGAGATGGACAGGCAGGCTGTAGGGGAGGAGGTAGGCCTGTATTTTGAACTTAAAAACTCAAATGGGTTTTTGGGTTCAAAATGTGTATTTTTCACTAATGCTGCTATCCTTTTATAATCCCTAATTTTTGGGCAAGGTAGTCTAATTACTTGGCGACATAATAACAGTATGAGTGCATGGTTTGGGAAAATAGATGCAGAAGGACAAATGGATGAAAGGATGGCCGCATCTGGCAACTTTACTGTTTGCTTTTTTTCAATGCAAAGGAGAGGCGTATAATTATTAAAAATCGTATTTTTGGAGATGGACAGGCAGGCTGTAGGGGAGGAGGTAGGCCTGTATTTTGAACTTAAAAACTCAAATGGGTTTTTGGGTTCAAAATGTGTTTTTTTCACTAATGCTGTTATCCTTTTATAATTCATAATGTTTGGGCCAGGTAGTCTAATTACTTGGCGACATAATAACAGTATGAGTGCATGGTTTGGGAAAATAGATGCAGAAGGACAAATGGATGAAAGGATGGCCGCATCTGGCAACTTTTCTGTTTGCTTTTTTTCAATGCAAAGGAGGAGCGTATAATTATTAAAAAGGGTATTTTTGGAGATGGACAGGCAGGCTGTAGGGGAGGAGGTAGGCCTGTATTTTGAACTTAAAAACTCAAATGGGTTTTTGGGTTCAAAATGTGTATTTTTCACTAATGCTGCTATCCTTTTATAATCCCTAATTTTTGGGCAAGGTAGTCTAATTACTTGGCGACATAATAACAGTATGAGTGCATGGTTTGGGAAAATAGATGCAGAAGGACAAATGGATGAAAGGATGGCCGCATCTGGCAACTTTACTGTTTGCTGTTTTTCAATGCAAAGGAGGAGCGTATAATTATTAAAAAGGGTATTTTTGGAGATGGACAGGCAGGCTGTAGGGGAGGAGGTAGGCCTGTATTTTGAACTTAAAAACTCAAATGGGTTTTTGGGTTCAAAATGTGTATTTTTCCCTTATGCTGCTATCCTTTTATAATCCATAATTTTTGGGCCAGGTAGTCTAATTACTTGGCGACATAATAACAGTATGAGTGCGTGGTTTGGGAAAATAGATGCAGAAGGACAAATGGATGAAAGGATGGCCGCATCTGGCAACTTTACTGTTTGCTTTTTTTCAATGCAAAGGAGGAGCGTATAATTATTAAAAAGGGTATTTTTGGAGATGGACAGGCAGGCTGTAGGGGAGGAGGTAGGCCTGTATTTTGAACTTAAAAACTCAAATGGGTTTTTGGGTTCAAAATGTGTATTTTTCCCTTATGCTGCTATCCTTTTATAATCCATAATTTTTGGGCCAGGTAGTCTAATTACTTGGCGACATAATAACAGTATGAGTGCGTGGTTTGGGAAAATAGATGCAGAAGGACAAATGGATGAAAGGATGGCCGCATCTGGCAACTTTACTGTTTGCTTTTTTTCAATGCAAAGGAGGAGCGTATAATTATTAAAAGGCTATTTTTGGAGATGGACAGGCAGGCTGTAGGGGAGGAGGTAGGCCTGTATTTTGAACTTAAAAACTCAAATGGGTTTTTGGGTTCAAAATGTGTATTTTTCCCTTATGCTGCTATCCTTTTATAATCCATAATTTTGGGGCCAGGTTGTCCGATAACTTGGCAAAGTGAAAACAGTATGAGTGTATGATGGTTTGGGAACATAGGTGTAGAAGCACAAATCGATGAAAGGATAGCAGCATATGGCAACTTAACTGTTTGTTTTTCCAAAGCAAATGAAGAGTGCATAATTATTAAAAAAGGGTATTTTTGGAGATGGACAGGCAGGCTGATGGGGAGGATGTAGGCCTGTATTTTGAACTTAAAAACTCAAATGGGTTTTTGGGTTCAAAATATGTATTTTTCCCTTATGCTACTATCCTTTTATAATCCATAATTTTTGGGCCAGGTAGTCTAATTACTTGGCAACATAATAACAGTATGAGTGCATGGTTTGGGAAAATAGATGCAGAAGGACAAATGGATGAAAGGATGGCCGCATCTGGCATCTTTACTGTTTGCTTTTTTTCAATGCAAAGGAGGAGCGTATAATTATTAAAAAGGGTATTTTTGGAGATGGACAGGCAGGCTGTAGGGGAGGAGGTAGGCCTGTATTTTGAACTTAAAAACTCAAATGGGTTTTTGGGTTCAAAATGTGTATTTTTCACTAATGCTGCTATCCTTTTATAAACCATAATTTTTGGGCCAGGTAGTCTAATTACTTGGCGACATAATAACAGTATGAGTGCATGGTTTGGGAAAATAGATGCAGAAGGACAAATGGATGAAAGGATGGCCGCATCTGGCAACTTTACTGTTTGCTTTTTTTCAATGCAAAGGAGGAGCGTATAATTATTAAAAAGGGTATTTTTGGAGATGGACAGGCAGGCTGTAGGGGAGGAGGTAGGCCTGTATTTTGAACTTAAAAACTCAAATGGGTTTTTGGGTTCAAAATGTGTTTTTTTCACTAATGCTGCTATCCTTTTATAATCCCTAATTTTTGGGCAAGGTAGTCTAATTACTTGGCGACATAATAACAGTATGAGTGCATGGTTTGGGAAAATAGATGCAGAAGGACAAATGGATGAAAGGATGGCCGCATCTGGCAACTTTACTGTTTGCTTTTTTTCAATGCAAAGGAGGAGCGTATAATTATTAAAAAGGGTATTTTTGGAGATGGACAGGCAGGCTGTAGGGGAGGAGGTAGGCCTGTATTTTGAACTTAAAAACTCAAATGGGTTTTTGGGTTCAAAATGTGTATTTTTCCCTTATGCTGCTATCCTTTTATAATCCATAATTTTTGGGCCAGGTAGTCTAATTACTTTGCGACATAATAACAGTATGAGTGCGTGGTTTGGGAAAATAGATGCAGAAGGACAAATGGATGAAAGGATGGCCGCATCTGGCAACTTTACTGTTTGCTTTTTTTCAATGCAAAGGAGGAGCGTATAATTATTAAAAAGGGTATTTTTGGAGATGGACAGGCAGGCTGTAGGGGAGGAGGTAGGCCTGTATTTTGAACTTAAAAACTCAAATGGGTTTTTGGGTTCAAAATGTCTATTTTTCCCTTATGCTGCTATCCTTTTATAATCCATAATTTTTGGGCCAGGTAGTCTAATTACTTGGCGACATAATAACAGTATGAGTGCGTGGTTTGGGAAAATAGATGCAGAAGGACAAATGGATGAAAGGATGGCCGCATCTGGCAACTTTACTGTTTGCTTTTTTTCAATGCAAAGGAGGAGCGTATAATTATTAAAAGGCTATTTTTGGAGATGGACAGGCAGGCTGTAGGGGAGGAGGTAGGCCTGTATTTTGAACTTAAAAACTCAAATGGGTTTTTGGGTTCAAAATGTGTATTTTTCCTTTATGCTGCTATCCTTTTATAATCCATAATTTTGGGGCCAGGTTGTCCGATAACTTGGCAAAGTGAAAACAGTATGAGTGTATGATGGTTTGGGAACATAGGTGTAGAAGCACAAATCGATGAAAGGATAGCAGCATATGGCAACTTAACTGTTTGTTTTTCCAAAGCAAATGAAGAGTGCATAATTATTAAAAAAGGGTATTTTTGGAGATGGACAGGCAGGCTGATGGGGAGGAGGTAGGCCTGTATTTTGAACATAAAAACTCAAATGGGTTTTTGGGTTCAAAATATGTATTTTTCCCTTATGCTACTATCCTTTTATAATCCATAATTTTTGGGCCAGGTAGTCTAATTACTTGGCAACATAATAACAGTATGAGTGCATGGTTTGGGAAAATAGATGCAGAAGGACAAATGGATGAAAGGATGGCCGCATCTGGCACCTTTACTGTTTGCTTTTTTTCAATGCAAAGGAGGAGCGTATAATTATTAAAAAGGGTATTTTTGGAGATGGACAGGCAGGCTGTCGGGGAGGAGGTAGGCCTGTATTTTGAACTTAAAAACTCAAATAGGTTTTTGGGTTCAAAATGTGTATTTTTCACTAATGCTGCTATCCTTTTATAATCCCTAATTTTTGGGCCAGGTAGTCTAATTACTTGGCGACATAATAACAGTATGAGTGCATGGTTTGGGAAAATAGATGCAGAAGGACAAATGGATGAAAGGATGGCCGCATCTGGCAACTTTACTGTTTGCTTTTTTTCAATGCAAAGGAGGAGCGTATAATTATTAAAAAGGGTATTTTTGGAGATGGACAGGCAGGCTGTAGGGGAGGAGGTAGAAAGAAAGAAAGAAGGGGCAGTGGCACCCATTGCCGGCGCCGCTGCCCCGTTGCCTCCCCCATCCCCGGTTGTATAATTACCTGTTGCTGGGGTCGGGTCAGCGCTGCTTCAGGCCTCCGGTGTGCATCCCCTGCATCGTTGCTATGCGCTGCATGGCGCGGTGCAATGACGAGTGACGTCACTCGTCATTGCGTCTCGCAACGCATAACAATGATGCAGGGGACGCACACCGGAGGCCTGAAGCAGCGCGGACCCGACCCCGGCAACAGGTAATTATACAACTAGGGATGGGATAGGCAACGGGGCAGCGGCGACGGCAATGGGTGCCGCTGCCCCTTATCTCCCCCTGGCTATCGGTGCCGCTGCCCCATTGCCGGCGCCGCTTCTCTCCCCCTGGCTATCGGCGCTGGCAATGGGACAGCGGCACCGATAGCCAGGGGGAGAGAAGGGGCAGCGGCGCCGATAGCAGGGGGAGAGAAGCGGCGGTAGCAGGGCTCTAGAACCCAGGAAAGGCAGGGGGAGAGAAGCAGGCAGCGACGGCCTCTCTCCCCCTGCCTTTCCTGGGGGCTCTGTGGGGTGAGAAGCAGTGTATCGGGGTATACACATGCACACACACGCACCCTCATTTTATGAAGGATATTTGGGTAAAAACTTTTTTTACCCAAATATCCTTGGTAAAATGAGGGTGCGTGTTATAGGCCGGTGCGTTGTACACCCCGATAAATACGGTAATGTTCCCTTATGCTGCTACCCTTTTATAATCCATAATTTTTGGGCCAGGTAGTCTAATTACTTGGCGACATAATAACAGTATGAGTGCATGGTTTGGGAAAATAGATGCAGAAGGACAAATGGATGAAAGGATAGCAGCATATGGCAACTTAACTGTTTGTTTTTCCAAAGCAAATGAAGAGTGCATAATTATTAAAAAAGGGTATTTTTGGAGATGGATAGGCAGGCTGATGGGGAGGAGGTAGGCCTGTATTTTGAACTTAAAAACTCAAATGGGTTTTTGGGTTCAAAATATGTATTTTTCCCTTATGCTGCTATCCTTTTATAATCCATAATTTTTGGGCCAGGTAGTCTAATTACTTGGCGACATAATAACAGTATGAGTGCATGGTTTGTGAAAATAGATGCAGAAGGACAAATGGATGAAAGGATGGCCGCATCTGGCAACTTTACTGTTTGCTTTTTTTCAATGCAAAGGAGGAGCGTATAATTATTAAAAAGGGTATTTTTGGAGATGGACAGGCAGGCTGTAGGGGAGGAGGTAGGCCTGTATTTTGAACTTAAAAACTCAAATGGGTTTTTGTGTTCAAAATGTGTATTTTTCACTAATGCTGCTATCCTTTTATAATCCCTAATTTTTGGGCAAGGTAGTCTAATTACTTGGCGACATAATAACAGTATGAGTGCATGGTTTGGGAAAATAGATGCAGAAGGACAAATGGATGAAAGGATGGCCGCATCTGGCAACTTTACTGTTTGCTTTTTTTCAATGCAAAGGAGAGGCGTATAATTATTAAAAATCGTATTTTTGGAGATGGACAGGCAGGCTGTAGGGGAGGAGGTAGGCCTGTATTTTGAACTTAAAAACTCAAATGGGTTTTTGGGTTCAAAATGTGTTTTTTTCACTAATGCTGTTATCCTTTTATAATTCATAATGTTTGGGCCAGGTAGTCTAATTACTTGGCGACATAATAACAGTATGAGTGCATGGTTTGGGAAAATAGATGCAGAAGGACAAATGGATGAAAGGATGGCCGCATCTGGCAACTTTTCTGTTTGCTTTTTTTCAATGCAAAGGAGGAGCGTATAATTATTAAAAAGGGTATTTTTGGAGATGGACAGGCAGGCTGTAGGGGAGGAGGTAGGCCTGTATTTTGAACTTAAAAACTCAAATGGGTTTTTGGGTTCAAAATGTGTATTTTTCACTAATGCTGCTATCCTTTTATAATCCCTAATTTTTGGGCAAGGTAGTCTAATTACTTGGCGACATAATAACAGTATGAGTGCATGGTTTGGGAAAATAGATGCAGAAGGACAAATGGATGAAAGGATGGCCGCATCTGGCAACTTTACTGTTTGCTTTTTTTCAATGCAAAGGAGGAGCGTATAATTATTAAAAAGGGTATTTTTGGAGATGGACAGGCAGGCTGTAGGGGAGGAGGTAGGCCTGTATTTTGAACTTAAAAACTCAAATGGGTTTTTGGGTTCAAAATGTGTATTTTTCCCTTATGCTGCTATCCTTTTATAATCCATAATTTTTGGGCCAGGTAGTCTAATTACTTGGCGACATAATAACAGTATGAGTGCGTGGTTTGGGAAAATAGATGCAGAAGGACAAATGGATGAAAGGATGGCCGCATCTGGCAACTTTACTGTTTGCTTTTTTTCAATGCAAAGGAGGAGCGTATAATTATTAAAAAGGGTATTTTTGGAGATGGACAGGCAGGCTGTAGGGGAGGAGGTAGGCCTGTATTTTGAACTTAAAAACTCAAATGGGTTTTTGGGTTCAAAATGTGTATTTTTCCCTTATGCTGCTATCCTTTTATAATCCATAATTTTTGGGCCAGGTAGTCTAATTACTTGGCGACATAATAACAGTATGAGTGCGTGGTTTGGGAAAATAGATGCAGAAGGACAAATGGATGAAAGGATGGCCGCATCTGGCAACTTTACTGTTTGCTTTTTTTCAATGCAAAGGAGGAGCGTATAATTATTAAAAGGCTATTTTTGGAGATGGACAGGCAGGCTGTAGGGGAGGAGGTAGGCCTGTATTTTGAACTTAAAAACTCAAATGGGTTTTTGGGTTCAAAATGTGTATTTTTCCCTTATGCTGCTATCCTTTTATAATCCATAATTTTGGGGCCAGGTTGTCCGATAACTTGGCAAAGTGAAAACAGTATGAGTGTATGATGGTTTGGGAACATAGGTGTAGAAGCACAAATCGATGAAAGGATAGCAGCATATGGCAACTTAACTGTTTGTTTTTCCAAAGCAAATGAAGAGTGCATAATTATTAAAAAAGGGTATTTTTGGAGATGGACAGGCAGGCTGATGGGGAGGAGGTAGGCCTGTATTTTGAACTTAAAAACTCAAATGGGTTTTTGGGTTCAAAATATGTATTTTTCCCTTATGCTACTATCCTTTTATAATCCATAATTTTTGGGCCAGGTAGTCTAATTACTTGGCAACATAATAACAGTATGAGTGCATGGTTTGGGAAAATAGATGCAGAAGGACAAATGGATGAAAGGATGGCCGCATCTGGCACCTTTACTGTTTGCTTTTTTTCAATGCAAAGGAGGAGCGTATAATTATTAAAAAGGGTATTTTTGGAGATGGACAGGCAGGCTGTAGGGGAGGAGGTAGGCCTGTATTTTGAACTTAAAAACTCAAATGGGTTTTTGGGTTCAAAATGTGTATTTTTCACTAATGCTGCTATCCTTTTATAAACCATAATTTTTGGGCCAGGTAGTCTAATTACTTGGTGACATAATAACAGTATGAGTGCATGGTTTGGGAAAATAGATGCAGAAGGACAAATGGATGAAAGGATGGCCGCATCTGGCAACTTTACTGTTTGCTTTTTTTCAATGCAAAGGAGGAGCGTATAATTATTAAAAATGGTATTTTTGGAGATGGACAGGCAGGCTGTAGGGGAGGAGGTAGGCCTGTATTTTGAACTTAAAAATGCAAATGGGTTTTTGGGTTCAAAATGTGTTTTTTTCACTAATGCTGCTATCCTTTTATAATCCATAATTTTTGGGCAAGGTAGTCTAATTACTTGGCGACATAATAACAGTATGAGTGCATGGTTTGGGAAAATAGCTGCAGAAGGACAAATGGATGAAAGGATGGCCGCATCTGGCAACTTTACTGTTTGCTTTTTTCAATGCAAAGGAGGAGCGTATAATTATTAAAAAGGGTATTTTTGGAGATGGACAGGCAGGCTGTAGGGGAGGAGGTAGGCCTGTATTTTGAACTTAAAAACTCAAATGGGTTTTTGGGTTCAAAATGTGTATTTTTCACTAATGCTGCTATCCTTTTATAATCCATAATTTTTGGGCCAGGTAGTCTAATTCCTTGGCGACATAATAACAGTATGAGTGCATGATTTGGGAAAATAGATGCAGAAGGACAAATGGATGAAAGGATGGCCGCATCTGGCAACTTTACTGTTTGCTTTTTTTCAATGCAAAGGAGAGGCGTATAATTATTAAAAATCGTATTTTTGGAGATGGACAGGCAGGCTGTAGGGGAGGAGGTAGGCCTGTATTTTGAACTTAAAAACTCAAATGGGTTTTTGGGTTCAAAATGTGTTTTTTTCACTAATGCTGCTATCCTTTTATAATTCATAATGTTTGGGCCAGGTAGTCTAATTACTTGGCGACATAATAACAGTATGAGTGCATGGTTTGGGAAAATAGATGCAGAAGGACAAATGGATGAAAGGATGGCCTCATCTGGCAACTTTACTGTTTGCTTTTTTCAATGCAAAGGAGGAGCGTATAATTATTAAAAAGGGTATTTTTGGAGATGGACAGGCAGGCTGTAGGGGAGGAGGTAGGCCTGTATTTTGAACTTAAAAACTCAAATGGGTTTTTGGGTTCAAAATGTGTATTTTTCACTAATGCTGCTATCCTTTTATAATCCATAATTTTTGGGCCAGGTAGTCTAATTACTTGGCGACATAATAACAGTATGAGTGCATGATTTGGGAAAATAGATGCAGAAGGACAAATGGATGAAAGGATGGCCGCATCTGGCAACTTTACTGTTTGCTTTTTTTCAATGCAAAGGAGAGGCGTATAATTATTAAAAATCGTATTTTTGGAGATGGACAGGCAGGCTGTAGGGGAGGAGGTAGGCCTGTATTTTGAACTTAAAAACTCAAATGGGTTTTTGGGTTCAAAATGTGTTTTTTTCACTAATGCTGCTATCCTTTTATAATCCCAAATTTTTGGGCAAGGTAGTCTAATTACTTGGCGACATAATAACAGTATGAGTGCATGGTTTGGGGAAAATAGATGCAGAAGGACAAATCGATGAAAGGATGGCCGCATCTTTCAACTTTACTGTTTGCTTTTTTTCAATGCAAAGGAGGAGCGTATAATTATTAAAAAGGGTATTTTTGGAGATGGACAGGCAGGCTGTAGGGGAGGAGGTAGGCCTGTATTTTGAACTTAAAAACTCAAATGGGTTTTTGGGTTCAAAATGTGTTTTTTTCACTAATGCTGCTATCCTTTTATAATTCATAATGTTTGGGCCAGGTAGTCTAATTACTTGGCGACATAATAACAGTATGAGTGCATGGTTTGGGAAAATAGATGCAGAAGGACAAATGGATGAAAGGATGGCCGCATCTGGCAACTTTACTGTTTGCTTTTTTTCAATGCAAAGGAGGAGCGTATAATTATTAAAAAGGGTATTTTTGGAGATGGACAGGCAGGCTGTAGGGGAGGAGGTAGGCCTGTATTTTGAACTTAAAAACTCAAATGGGTTTTTGGGTTCAAAATGTGTATTTTTCACTAATGCTGCTATCCTTTTATAATCCATAATTTTTGGGCCAGGTAGTCTAATTCCTTGGCGACATAATAACAGTATGAGTGCATGATTTGGGAAAATAGATGCAGAAGGACAAATGGATGAAAGGATGGCCGCATCTGGCAACTTTACTGTTTGCTTTTTTTCAATGCAAAGGAGAGGCGTATAATTATTAAAAATCGTATTTTTGGAGATGGACAGGCAGGCTGTAGGGGAGGAGGTAGGCCTGTATTTTGAACTTAAAAACTCAAATGGGTTTTTGGGTTCAAAATGTGTTTTTTTCACTAATGCTGCTATCCTTTTATAATTCATAATGTTTGGGCCAGGTAGTCTAATTACTTGGCGACATAATAACAGTATGAGTGCATGGTTTGGGAAAATAGATGCAGAAGGACAAATGGATGAAAGGATGGCCTCATCTGGCAACTTTACTGTTTGCTTTTTTCAATGCAAAGGAGGAGCGTATAATTATTAAAAAGGGTATTTTTGGAGATGGACAGGCAGGCTGTAGGGGAGGAGGTAGGCCTGTATTTTGAACTTAAAAACTCAAATGGGTTTTTGGGTTCAAAATGTGTATTTTTCACTAATGCTGCTATCCTTTTATAATCCATAATTTTTGGGCCAGGTAGTCTAATTACTTGGCGACATAATAACAGTATGAGTGCATGATTTGGGAAAATAGATGCAGAAGGACAAATGGATGAAAGGATGGCCGCATCTGGCAACTTTACTGTTTGCTTTTTTTCAATGCAAAGGAGAGGCGTATAATTATTAAAAATCGTATTTTTGGAGATGGACAGGCAGGCTGTAGGGGAGGAGGTAGGCCTGTATTTTGAACTTAAAAACTCAAATGGGTTTTTGGGTTCAAAATGTGTTTTTTTCACTAATGCTGCTATCCTTTTATAATTCATAATGTTTGGGCCAGGTAGTCTAATTACTTGGCGACATAATAACAGTATGAGTGCATGGTTTGGGAAAATAGATGCAGAAGGACAAATGGATGAAAGGATGGCCGCATCTGGCAACTTTACTGTTTGCTTTTTTTCAATGCAAAGGAGGAGCGTATAATTATTAAAAAGGGTATTTTTGGAGATGGACAGGCAGGCTGTAGGGGAGGAGGTAGGCCTGTATTTTGAACTTAAAAACTCAAATGGGTTTTTGGGTTCAAAATGTGTATTTTTCACTAATGCTGCTATCCTTTTATAATCCATAATTTTTGGGCCAGGTAGTCTAATTCCTTGGCGACATAATAACAGTATGAGTGCATGATTTGGGAAAATAGATGCAGAAGGACAAATGGATGAAAGGATGGCCGCATCTGGCAACTTTACTGTTTGCTTTTTTTCAATGCAAAGGAGAGGCGTATAATCATTAAAAATCGTATTTTTGGAGATGGACAGGCAGGCTGTAGGGGAGGAGGTAGGCCTGTATTTTGAACTTAAAAACTCAAATGGGTTTTTGGGTTCAAAATGTGTTTTTTTCACAAATGCTGCTATCCTTTTATAATTCATAATGTTTGGGCCAGGTAGTCTAATTACTTGGCGACATAATAACAGTATGAGTGCATGATTTGGGAAAATAGATGCAGAAGGACAAATGGATGAAAGGATGGCCGCATCTGGCAACTTTACTGTTTGCTTTTTTCAATGCAAAGGAGAGGCGTATAATTATTAAAAATCGTATTTTTGGAGATGGACAGGCAGGCTGTAGGGGAGGAGGTAGGCCTGTATTTTGAACTTAAAAACTCAAATGGGTTTTTGGGTTCAAAATGTGTTTTTTTCACTAATGCTGCTATCCTTTTATAATCCATAATTTTTGGGCCATGTAGTCTAATTACTTGGTGACATAATAACAGTATGAGTGCATGGTTTGGGAAAATAGATGCAGAAGGACAAATGGATGAAAGGATGGCCGCATCTGGCAACTTTACTGTTTGCTTTTTTTCAATGCAAAGGAGAGGCGTATAATTATTAAAAATCGTATTTTTGGAGATGGACAGGCAGGCTGTAGGGGAGGAGGTAGGCCTGTATTTTGAACTTAAAAACTCAAATGGGTTTTTGGGTTCAAAATGTCTATTTTTCCCTTATGCTGCTATCCTTTTATAATCCATAATTTTTGGGCCAGGTAGTCTAATTACTTGGCGACATAATAACAGTATGAGTGCGTGGTTTGGGAAAATAGATGCAGAAGGACAAATGGATGAAAGGATGGCCGCATCTGGCAACTTTACTGTTTGCTTTTTTTCAATGCAAAGGAGGAGCGTATAATTATTAAAAAGGGTATTTTTGGAGATGGACAGGCAGGCTGTAGGGGAGGAGGTAGAAAGAAAGAAAGAAGGGGCAGTGGCACCCATTGCCGGCGCCGCTGCCCCGTTGCCTCCCCCATCCCCGGTTGTATAATTACCTGTTGCTGGGGTCGGGTCAGCGCTGCTTCAGGCCTCCGGTGTGCATCCCCTGCGTCCTTGCTATGCTCTGCATGGCGCGGTGCAATGACGAGTGACGTCACTCGTCATTGCGTCTCGCAACGCATAACAATGATGCAGGGGACGCACACCGGAGGCCTGAAGCAGCGCGGACCCGACCCCGGCAACAGGTAATTATACAACTAGGGATGGGATAGGCAACGGGGCAGCGGCGACGGCAATGGGTGCCGCTGCCCCTTATCTCCCCCTGGCTATCGGTGCCGCTGCCCCATTGCCGGCGCCGCTTCTCTCCCCCTGGCTATCGGCGCTGGCAATGGGACAGCGGCACCGATAGCCAGGGGGAGAGAAGGGGCAGCGGCGCCGATAGCAGGGGGAGAGAAGCGGCGGTAGCAGGGCTCTAGAACCCAGGAAAGGCAGGGGGAGAGAAGCAGGCAGCGACGGCCTCTCTCCCCCTGCCTTTCCTGGGGGCTCTGTGGGGTGAGAAGCAGTGTATCGGGGTATACACATGCACACACACGCACCCTCATTTTATGAAGGATATTTGGGTAAAAAACTTTTTTTACCCAAATATCCTTGGTAAAATGAGGGTGCGTGTTATAGGCCGGTGCGTTGTACACCCCGATAAATACGGTAATGTTCCCTTATGCTGCTACCCTTTTATAATCCATAATTTTTGGGCCAGGTAGTCTAATTACTTGGCGACATAATAACAGTATGAGTGCATGGTTTGGGAAAATAGATGCAGAAGGACAAATGGATGAAAGGATAGCAGCATATGGCAACTTAACTGTTTGTTTTTCCAAAGCAAATGAAGAGTGCATAATTATTAAAAAAGGGTATTTTTGGAGATGGATAGGCAGGCTGATGGGGAGGAGGTAGGCCTGTATTTTGAACTTAAAAACTCAAATGGGTTTTTGGGTTCAAAATATGTATTTTTCCCTTATGCTGCTATCCTTTTATAATCCATAATTTTCGGGCCAGGTAGTCTAATTACTTGGCGACATAATAACAGTATGAGTGCATGGTTTGGGAAAATAGATGCAGAAGGACAAATGGATGAAAGGATGGCTGCATCTGGCAACTTTACTGTTTGCTTTTTTTCAATGCAAAGGAGGAGCGTATAATTATTAAAAGGGTATTTTTGGAGATGGACAGGCAGGCTGTAGGGGAGGAGGTAGGCCTGTATTTTGAACTTAAAAACTCAAATGGGTTTTTGGGTTCAAAATGTGTATTTTTCCCTTATGCTTCTATCCTTTTATAATCCATAATTTTTGGGCCAGGTAGTCTAATTACTTGGCGACATAATAACAGTATGAGTGCGTGGTTTGGGAAAATAGATGCAGAAGGACAAATGGATGAAAGGATGGCCGCATCTGGCAACTTTACTGTTTGCTTTTTTTCAATGCAAAGGAGGAGCGTATAATTATTAAAAGGCTATTTTTGGAGATGGACAGGCAGGCTGTAGGGGAGGAGGTAGGCCTGTATTTTGAACTTAAAAACTCAAATGGGTTTTTGGGTTCAAAATGTGTATTTTTCCCTTATGCAGCTATCCTTTTATAATCCATAATTTTTGGGCCAGGTAGTCTAATTACTTGGCGACATAATAACAGTATGAGTGCATGGTTTGGGAAAATAGATGCAGAAGGACAAATGGATGAAAGGATGGCCGCATCTGGCAACTTTACTGTTTGCTTTTTTTCAATGCAAAGGAGGAGCGTATAATTATTAAAAATGGTATTTTTGGAGATGGACAGGCAGGCTGTAGGGGAGGAGGTAGGCCTGTATTTTGAACTTAAAAACGCAAATGGGTTTTTGGGTTCAAAATGTGTTTTTTTCACTAATGCTGCTATCCTTTTATAATCCATAATTTTTGGGCAAGGTAGTCTAATTACTTGGCGACATAATAACAGTATGAGTGCATGGTTTGGGAAAATAGCTGCAGAAGGACAAATGGATGAAAGGATGGCCGCATCTGGCAACTTTACTGTTTGCTTTTTTCAATGCAAAGGAGGAGCGTATAATTATTAAAAAGGGTATTTTTGGAGATGGACAGGCAGGCTGTAGGGGAGGAGGTAGGCCTGTATTTTGAACTTAAAAACTCAAATGGGTTTTTGGGTTCAAAATGTGTATTTTTCACTAATGCTGCTATCCTTTTATAATCCATAATTTTTGGGCCAGGTAGTCTAATTCCTTGGCGACATAATAACAGTATGAGTGCATGATTTGGGAAAATAGATGCAGAAGGACAAATGGATGAAAGGATGGCCGCATCTGGCAACTTTACTGTTTGCTTTTTTTCAATGCAAAGGAGAGGCGTATAATTATTAAAAATCGTATTTTTGGAGATGGACAGGCAGGCTGTAGGGGAGGAGGTAGGCCTGTATTTTGAACTTAAAAACTCAAATGGGTTTTTGGGTTCAAAATGTGTTTTTTTCACTAATGCTGCTATCCTTTTATAATCCCAAATTTTTGGGCAAGGTAGTCTAATTACTTGGCGACATAATAACAGTATGAGTGCATGGTTTGGGGAAAATAGATGCAGAAGGACAAATGGATGAAAGGATGGCCGCATCTTTCAACTTTACTGTTTGCTTTTTTTCAATGCAAAGGAGGAGCGTATAATTATTAAAAAGGGTATTTTTGGAGATGGACAGGCAGGCTGTAGGGGAGGAGGTAGGCCTGTATTTTGAACTTAAAAACTCAAATGGGTTTTTGGGTTCAAAATGTGTTTTTTTCACTAATGCTGCTATCCTTTTATAATTTATAATGTTTGGGCCAGGTAGTCTAATTACTTGGCGACATAATGACAGTATGAGTGCATGGTTTGGGAAAATAGATGCAGAAGGACAAATGGATGAAAGGATGGCCGCATCTGGCAACTTTACTGTTTGCTTTTTTTCAATGCAAAGGAGGAGCGTATAATTATTAAAAAGGGTATTTTTGGAGATGGACAGGCAGGCTGTAGGGGAGGAGGTAGGCCTGTATTTTGAACTTAAAAACTCAAATGGGTTTTTGGGTTCAAAATGTGTATTTTTCACTAATGCTGCTATCCTTTTATAATCCATAATTTTTGGGCAAGGTAGTCTAATTACTTGGCGACATAATAACAGTATGAGTGCGTGGTTTGGGAAAATAGATGCAGAAGGACAAATGGATGAAAGGATGGCCGCATCTGGCAACTTTACTGTTTGCTTTTTTTCAATGCAAAGGAGGAGCGTATAATTATTAAAAAGGGTATTTTTGGAGATGGACAGGCAGGCTGTAGGGGAGGAGGTAGGCCTGTATTTTGAACTTAAAAACTCAAATGGGTTTTTGGGTTCAAAATGTCTATTTTTCCCTTATGCTGCTATCCTTTTATAATCCATAATTTTTGGGCCAGGTAGTCTAATTACTTGGCGACATAATAACAGTATGAGTGCGTGGTTTGGGAAAATAGATGCAGAAGGACAAATGGATGAAAGGATGGCCGCATCTGGCAACTTTACTGTTTGCTTTTTTTCAATGCAAAGGAGGAGCGTATAATTATTAAAAGGCTATTTTTGGAGATGGACAGGCAGGCTGTAGGGGAGGAGGTAGGCCTGTATTTTGAACTTAAAAACTCAAATGGGTTTTTGGGTTCAAAATGTGTATTTTTCCCTTATGCTGCTATCCTTTTATAATCCATAATTTTGGGGCCAGGTTGTCCGATAACTTGGCAAAGTGAAAACAGTATGAGTGTATGATGGTTTGGGAACATAGGTGTAGAAGCACAAATCGATGAAAGGATAGCAGCATATGGCAACTTAACTGTTTGTTTTTCCAAAGCAAATGAAGAGTGCATAATTATTAAATAAGGGTATTTTTGGAGATGGACAGGCAGGCTGATGGGGAGGAGGTAGGCCTGTATTTTGAACTTAAAAACTCAAATGGGTTTTTGGGTTCAAAATATGTATTTTTCCCTTATGCTACTATCCTTTTATAATCCATAATTTTTGGGCCAGGTAGTCTAATTACTTGGCAACATAATAACAGTATGAGTGCATGGTTTGGGAAAATAGATGCAGAAGGACAAATGGATGAAAGGATGGCCGCATCTGGCACCTTTACTGTTTGCTTTTTTTCAATGCAAAGGAGGAGCGTATAATTATTAAAAAGGGTATTTTTGGAGATGGACAGGCAGGCTGTAGGGGAGGAGGTAGGCCTGTATTTTGAACTTAAAAACTCAAATAGGTTTTTGGGTTCAAAATGTGTATTTTTCACTAATGCTGCTATCCTTTTATAAACCATAATTTTTGGGCCAGGTAGTCTAATTACTTGGCGACATAATAACAGTATGAGTGCATGGTTTGGGAAAATAGATGCAGAAGGACAAATGGATGAAAGGATGGCCGCATCTGGCAACTTTACTGTTTGCTTTTTTTCAATGCAAAGGAGGAGCGTATAATTATTAAAAAGGGTATTTTTGGAGATGGACAGGCAGGCTGTAGGGGAGGAGGTAGAAAGAAAGAAAGAAGGGGCAGCGGCACCCATTGCCGGCGCCGCTGCCCCGTTGCCTCCCCCATCCCCGGTTGTATAATTACCTGTTGCTGGGGTCGGGTCAGCGCTGCTTCAGGTCTCCGGTGTGCATCCCCTGCGTCGTTGCTATGCGCTGCATGGCGCGGTGCAATGACGAGTGACGTCACTCGTCATTGCGTCTCGCAACGCATAACAATGATGCAGGGGACGCACACCGGAGGCCTGAAGCAGCGCGGACCCGACCCCGGCAACAGGTAATTATACAACTAGGGATGGGATAGGCAACGGGGCAGCGGCGACGGCAATGGGTGCCGCTGCCCCTTATCTCCCCCTGGCTATCGGTGCCGCTGCCCCATTGCCGGCGCCGCTTCTCTCCCCCTGGCTATCGGCGCTGGCAATGGGACAGCGGCACCGATAGCCAGGGGGAGAGAAGGGGCAGCGGCGCCGATAGCAGGGGGAGAGAAGCGGCGGTAGCAGGGCTCTAGAACCCAGGAAAGGCAGGGGGAGAGAAGCAGGCAGCGACGGCCTCTCTCCCCCTGCCTTTCCTGGGGGCTCTGTGGGGTAAGAAGCAGTGTATCGGGGTATACACATGCACACACACGCACCCTCATTTTATGAAGGATATTTGGGTAAAAACTTTTTTTACACAAATATCCTTGGTAAAATGAGGGTGCGTGTTATAGGCCGGTGCGTTGTACACCCCGATAAATACGGTAATGTTCCCTTATGCTGCTACCCTTTTATAATCCATAATTTTTGGGCCAGGTAGTCTAATTACTTGGCGACATAATAACAGTATGAGTGCATGGTTTGGGAAAATAGATGCAGAAGGACAAATGGATGAAAGGATAGCAGCATATGGCAACTTAACTGTTTGTTTTTCCAAAGCAAATGAAGAGTGCATAATTATTAAAAAAGGGTATTTTTGGAGATGGATAGGCAGGCTGATGGGGAGGAGGTAGGCCTGTATTTTGAACTTAAAAACTCAAATTTGTTTTTGGGTTCAAAATATGTATTTTTCCCTTATGCTGCTATCCTTTTATAATCCATAATTTTTGGGCCAGGTAGTCTAATTACTTGGCGACATAATAACAGTATGAGTGCATGGTTTGTGAAAATAGATGCAGAAGGACAAATGGATGAAAGGATGGCCGCATCTGGCAACTTTACTGTTTGCTTTTTTTCAATGCAAAGGAGGAGCGTATAATTATTAAAAAGGGTATTTTTGGAGATGGACAGGCAGGCTGTAGGGGAGGAGGTAGGCCTGTATTTTGAACTTAAAAACTCAAATGGGTTTTTGGGTTCAAAATGTGTATTTTTCACTAATGCTGCTATCCTTTTATAATCCCTAATTTTTGGGCAAGGTAGTCTAATTACTTGGCGACATAATAACAGTATGAGTGCATGGTTTGGGAAAATAGATGCAGAAGGACAAATGGATGAAAGGATGGCCGCATCTGGCAACTTTACTGTTTGCTTTTTTTCAATGCAAAGGAGAGGCGTATAATTATTAAAAATCGTATTTTTGGAGATGGACAGGCAGGCTGTAGGGGAGGAGGTAGGCCTGTATTTTGAACTTAAAAACTCAAATGGGTTTTTGGGTTCAAAATGTGTTTTTTTCACTAATGCTGTTATCCTTTTATAATTCATAATGTTTGGGCCAGGTAGTCTAATTACTTGGAGACATAATAACAGTATGAGTGCATGGTTTGGGAAAATAGATGCAGAAGGACAAATGGATGAAAGGATGGCCGCATCTGGCAACTTTTCTGTTTGCTTTTTTTCAATGCAAAGGAGGAGCGTATAATTATTAAAAAGGGTATTTTTGGAGATGGACAGGCAGGCTGTAGGGGAGGAGGTAGGCCTGTATTTTGAACTTAAAAACTCAAATGGGTTTTTGGGTTCAAAATGTGTATTTTTCCCTTATGCTGCTATCCTTTTATAATCCATAATTTTTGGGCCAGGTAGTCTAATTACTTGGCGACATAATAACAGTATGAGTGCGTGGTTTGGGAAAATAGATGCAGAAGGACAAATGGATGAAAGGATGGCCGCATCTGGCAACTTTACTGTTTGCTTTTTTTCAATGCAAAGGAGGAGCGTATAATTATTAAAAAGGGTATTTTTGGAGATGGACAGGCAGGCTGTAGGGGAGGAGGTAGGCCTGTATTTTGAACTTAAAAACTCAAATGGGTTTTTGGGTTCAAAATGTGTATTTTTCCCTTATGCTGCTATCCTTTTATAATCCATAATTTTGGGGCCAGGTTGTCCGATAACTTGGCAAAGTGAAAACAGTATGAGTGTATGATGGTTTGGGAACATAGGTGTAGAAGCACAAATCGATGAAAGGATAGCAGCATATGGCAACTTAACTGTTTGTTTTTCCAAAGCAAATGAAGAGTGCATAATTATTAAAAAAGGGTATTTTTGGAGATGGACAGGCAGGCTGATGGGGAGGAGGTAGGCCTGTATTTTGAACTTAAAAACTCAAATGGGTTTTTGGGTTCAAAATATGTATTTTTCCCTTATGCTACTATCCTTTTATAATCCATAATTTTTGGGCCAGGTAGTCTAATTACTTGGCAACATAATAACAGTATGAGTGCATGGTTTGGGAAAATAGATGCAGAAGGACAAATGGATGAAAGGATGGCCGCATCTGGCACCTTTACTGTTTGCTTTTTTTCAATGCAAAGGAGGAGCGTATAATTATTAAAAAGGGTATTTTTGGAGATGGACAGGCAGGCTGTAGGGGAGGAGGTAGGCCTGTATTTTGAACTTAAAAACTCAAATGGGTTTTTGGGTTCAAAATGTGTATTTTTCACTAATGCTGCTATCCTTTTATAAACCATAATTTTTGGGCCAGGTAGTCTAATTACTTGGTGACATAATAACAGTATGAGTGCATGGTTTGGGAAAATAGATGCAGAAGGACAAATGGATGAAAGGATGGCCGCATCTGGCAACTTTACTGTTTGCTTTTTTTCAATGCAAAGGAGGAGCGTATAATTATTAAAAAGGGTATTTTTGGAGATGGACAGGCAGGCTGTAGGGGAGGAGGTAGGCCTGTATTTTGAACTTAAAAACTCAAATGGGTTTTTGGGTTCAAAATGTGTTTTTTTCACTAATGCTGCTATCCTTTTATAATCCCTAATTTTTGGGCAAGGTAGTCTAATTACTTGGCGACATAATAACAGTATGAGTGCATGGTTTGGGAAAATAGATGCAGAAGGACAAATGGATGAAAGGATGGCCGCATCTGGCAACTTTACTGTTTGTTTTTTTTCAATGCAAAGGAGGAGCGTATAATTATTAAAAAGGTTATTTTTGGAGATGGACAGGCAGGCTGTAGGGGAGGAGGTAGGCCTGTATTTTGAACTTAAAAACTCAAATGGGTTTTTGGGTTCAAAATGTGTATTTTTCCCTTATGCTGCTATCCTTTTATAATCCATAATTTTGGGGCCAGGTTGTCCGATAACTTGGCAAAGTGAAAACAGTATGAGTGTATGATGGTTTGGGAACATAGGTGTAGAAGCACAAATCGATGAAAGGATAGCAGCATATGGCAACTTAACTGTTTGTTTTTCCAAAGCAAATGAAGAGTGCATAATTATTAAAAAAGGGTATTTTTGGAGATGGACAGGCAGGCTGATGGGGAGGAGGTAGGCCTGTATTTTGAACTTAAAAACTCAAATGGGTTTTTGGGTTTAAAATATGTATTTTTCCCTTATGCTACTATCCTTTTATAATCCATAATTTTTGGGCCAGGTAGTCTAATTACTTGGCAACATAATAACAGTATGAGTGCATGGTTTGGGAAAATAGATGCAGAAGGACAAATGGATGAAAGGATGGCCGCATCTGGCACCTTTACTGTTTGCTTTTTTTCAATGCAAAGGAGGAGCGTATAATTATTAAAAAGGGTATTTTTGGAGATGGACAGGCAGGCTGTAGGGGAGGAGGTAGGCCTAAATTTTGAACTTAAAAACTCAAATAGGTTTCTGGGTTCAAAATGTGTATTTTTCACTAATGCTGCTATCCTTTTATAATCCCTAATTTTTGGGCCAGGTAGTCTAATTACTTGGCGACATAATAACAGTATGAGTGCATGGTTTGGGAAAATAGATGCAGAAGGACAAATGGATGAAAGGATGGCCGCATCTGGCAACTTTACTGTTTGCTTTTTTTCAATGCAAAGGAGGAGCGTATAATTATTAAAAAGGGTATTTTTGGAGATGGACAGGCAGGCTGTAGGGGAGGAGGTAGGCCTGTATTTTGAACTTAAAAACTCAAATGGGTTTTTGGGTTCAAAATGTGTATTTTTCCCTTATGCTGCTATCCTTTTATAATCCATAATTTTTGGGCCATGTAGTCTAATTACTTGGTGACATAATAACAGTATGAGTGCATGGTTTGGGAAAATAGATGCAGAAGGACAAATGGATGAAAGGATGGCCGCATCTGGCAACTTTACTGTTTGCTCTTTTTCAATGCAAAGGAGGAGCGTATAATTATTAAAAAAGGGTATTTTTGGAGATGGACAGGCAGGCTGTAGGGGAGGAGGTAGGCCTGTATTTTGAACTTAAAAACTCAAATGGGTTTTTGGGTTCAAAATGTGTATTTTTCACTAATGCTGCTATCCTTTTATAATCCATAATTTTTGGGCCAGGTAGTCTAATTCCTTGGCGACATAATAACAGTATGAGTGCATGATTTGGGAAAATAGATGCAGAAGGACAAATGGATGAAAGGATGGCCGCATCTGGCAACTTTACTGTTTGCTTTTTTCAATGCAAAGGAGAGGCGTATAATTATTAAAAATCGTATTTTTGGAGATGGACAGGCAGGCTGTAGGGGAGGAGGTAGGCCTGTATTTTGAACTTAAAAACTCAAATGGGTTTTTGGGTTCAAAATGTGTTTTTTTCACTAATGCTGCTATCCTTTTATAATTCATAATGTTTGGGCCAGGTAGTCTAATTACTTGGCGACATAATAACAGTATGAGTGCATGGTTTGGGAAAATAGATGCAGAAGGACAAATGGATGAAAGGATGGCCTCATCTGGCAACTTTACTGTTTGCTTTTTTTCAATGCAAAGGAGGAGCGTATAATTATTAAAAAGGGTATTTTTGGAGATGGACAGGCAGGCTGTAGGGGAGGAGGTAGGCCTGTATTTTGAACTTAAAAACTCAAATGGGTTTTTGGGTTCAAAATGTGTATTTTTCACTAATGCTGCTATCCTTTTATAATCCATAATTTTTGGGCCAGGTAGTCTAATTACTTGGCGACATAATAACAGTATGAGTGCATGATTTGGGAAAATAGATGCAGAAGGACAAATGGATGAAAGGATGGCCGCATCTGGCAACTTTACTGTTTGCTTTTTTTCAATGCAAAGGAGAGGCGTATAATTATTAAAAATCGTATTTTTGGAGATGGACAGGCAGGCTGTAGGGGAGGAGGTAGGCCTGTATTTTGAACTTAAAAACTCAAATGGGTTTTTGGGTTCAAAATGTGTTTTTTTCAGTAATGCTGCTATCCTTTTATAATCCCAAATTTTTGGGCAAGGTAGTCTAATTACTTGGCGACATAATAACAGTATGAGTGCATGGTTTGGGGAAAATAGATGCAGAAGGACGAATGGATGAAAGGATGGCCGCATCTGGCAACTTTACTGTTTGCTTTTTTTCAATGCAAAGGAGGAGCGTATAATTATTAAAAAGGGTATTTTTGGAGATGGACAGGCAGGCTGTAGGGGAGGAGGTAGGCCTGTATTTTGAACTTAAAAACTCAAATGGGTTTTTGGGTTCAAAATGTGTATTTTTCACTAATGCTGCTATCCTTTTATAATCCATAATTTTTGGGCCAGGTAGTCTAATTCCTTGGCGACATAATAACAGTATGAGTGCATGATTTGGGAAAATAGATGCAGAAGGACAAATGGATGAAAGGATGGCCGCATCTGGCAACTTTACTGTTTGCTTTTTTTCAATGTAAAGGAGAGGCGTATAATTATTAAAAATCGTATTTTTGGAGATGGACAGGCAGGCTGTAGGGGAGGAGGTAGGCCTGTATTTTGAACTTAAAAACTCAAATGGGTTTTTGGGTTCAAAATGTGTTTTTTTCACTAATGCTGCTATCCTTTTATAATCCATAATTTTTGGGCCAGGTAGTCTAATTACTTGGCGACATAATAACAGTATGAGTGCGTGGTTTGGGAAAATAGATGCAGAAGGACTAATGGATGAAAGGATGGCCGCATCTTTCAACTTTACTGTTTGCTTTTTTTCAATGCAAAGGAGGAGCGTATAATTATTAAAAAGGGTATTTTTGGAGATGGACAGGCAGGCTGTAGGGGAGGAGGTAGAAAGAAAGAAAGAAGGGGCAGCGGCACCCATTGCCGGCGCCGCTGCCCCGTTGCCTCCCCCATCCCCGTTTGTATAATTACCTGTTGCTGGGGTCGGGTCAGCGCTGCTTCAGGCCTCCGGTGTGCATCCCCTGCGTCGTTGCTATGCGCTGCATGGCGCGGTGCAATGACGAGTGACGTCACTCGTCATTGCGTCTCGCAACGCATAACAATGATGCAGGGGACGCACACCGGAGGCCTGAAGCAGCGCGGACCCGACCCCGGCAACAGGTAATTATACAACTAGGGATGGGATAGGCAACGGGGCAGCGGCGACGGCAATGGGTGCCGCTGCCCCTTATCTCCCCCTGGCTATCGGTGCCACTGCCCCATTGCCGGCGCCGCTTCTCTCCCCCTGGCTATCGGCGCTGGCAATGGGACAGCGGCACCGATAGCCAGGGGGAGAGAAGGGGCAGCGGCGCCGATAGCAGGGGGAGAGAAGCGGTGGTAGCAGGGCTCTAGAACCCAGGAAAGGCAGGGGGAGAGAAGCAGGCAGCGACGGCCTCTCTCCCCCTGCCTTTCCTGGGGGCTCTGTGGGGTGAGAAGCAGTGTATCGGGGTATACACATGCACACACACGCACCCTCATTTTATGAAGGATATTTGGGTAAAAACTTTTTTTACCCAAATATCCTTGGTAAAATGAGGGTGCGTGTTATAGGCCGGTGCGTTGTACACCCCGATAAATACGGTAATGTTCCCTTATGCTGCTACCCTTTTATAATCCATAATTTTTGGGCCAGGTAGTCTTATTACTTGGCGACATAATAACAGTATGAGTGCATGGTTTGGGAAAATAGATGCAGAAGGACAAATGGATGAAAGGATAGCAGCATATGGCAACTTAACTGTTTGTTTTTCCAAAGCAAATGAAGAGTGCATAATTATTAAAAAAGGGTATTTTTGGAGATGGATAGGCAGGCTGATGGGGAGGAGGTAGGCCTGTATTTTGAACTTAAAAACTCAAATGGGTTTTTGGGTTCAAAATATGTATTTTTCCCTTATGCTGCTATCCTTTTATAATCCATAATTTTTGGGCCATGTAGTCTAATTACTTGGCGACATAATAACAGTATGAGTGCATGGTTTGGGAAAATAGATGCAGAAGGACAAATGGATGAAAGGATGGCTGCATCTGGCAACTTTACTGTTTGCTTTTTTTCAATGCAAAGGAGGAGCGTATAATTTTTAAAAGGGTATTTTTGGAGATGGACAGGCAGGCTGTAGGGGAGGAGGTAGGCCTGTATTTTGAACTTAAAAACTCAAATGGGTTTTTGGGTTCAAAATGTGTATTTTTCCCTTATGCTTCTATCCTTTTATAATCCATAATTTTTGGGCCAGGTAGTCTAATTACTTGGCGACATAATAACAGTATGAGTGCGTGGTTTGGGAAAATAGATGCAGAAGGACAAATGGATGAAAGGATGGCCGCATCTGGCAACTTTACTGTTTGCTTTTTTTCAATGCAAAGGAGGAGCGTATAATTATTAAAAGGCTATTTTTGGAGATGAACAGGCAGGCTGTAGGGGAGGAGGTAGGCCTGTATTTTGAACTTAAAAACTCAAATGGGTTTTTGGGTTCAAAATGTGTATTTTTCCCTTATGCAGCTATCCTTTTATAATCCATAATTTTTGGGCCAGGTAGTCTAATTACTTGGCGACATAATAACAGTATGAGTGCATGGTTTGGGAAAATAGATGCAGAAGGACAAATGGATGAAAGGATGGCCGCATCTGGCAACTTTACTGTTTGCTTTTTTTCAATGCAAAGGAGGAGCGTATAATTATTAAAAATGGTATTTTTGGAGATGGACAGGCAGGCTGTAGGGGAGGAGGTAGGCCTGTATTTTGAACTTAAAAACGCAAATGGGTTTTTGGGTTCAAAATGTGTTTTTTTCACTAATGCTGCTATCCTTTTATAATCCATAATTTTTGGGCAAGGTAGTCTAATTACTTGGCGACATAATAACAGTATGAGTGCATGGTTTGGGAAAATAGCTGCAGAAGGACAAATGGATGAAAGGATGGCCGCATCTGGCAACTTTACTGTTTGCTTTTTTTCAATGCAAAGGAGGAGCGTATAATTATTAAAAGGGTATTTTTGGAGATGGATAGGCAGGCTGTAGGGGAGGAGGTAGGCCTGTATTTTGAACTTAAAAACTCAAATGGGTTTTTGGGTTCAAAATGTGTATTTTTCACTAATGCTGCTATCCTTTTATAAACCATAATTTTTGGGCCAGGTAGTCTAATTACTTGGCGACATAATAACAGTATGAGTGCATGGTTTGGGAAAATAGATGCAGAAGGACAAATGGATGAAAGGATGGCCGCATCTGGCAACTTTACTGTTTGCTCTTTTTCAATGCAAAGGAGAGGCGTATAATTATTAAAAATCGTATTTTTGGAGATGGACAGGCAGGCTGTAGGGGAGGAGGTAGGCCTGTATTTTGAACTTAAAAACTCAAATTGGTTTTTGGGTTCAAAATGTGTTTTTTTCACTAATGCTGCTATCCTTTTATAATTCATAATGTTTGGGCCAGGTAGTCTAATTACTTGGCGACATAATAACAGTATGAGTGCATGGTTTGGGAAAATAGATGCAGAAGGACAAATGGATGAAAGGATGGCCGCATCTGGCAACTTAACTGTTTGCTTTTTTTCAATGCAAAGGAGGAGCGTATAATTATTAAAAAGGGTATTTTTGGAGATGGACAGGCAGGCTGTAGGGGAGGAGGTAGGCCTGTATTTTGAAATTAAAAACTCAAATGGGTTTTTGGGTTCAAAATGTGTATTTTTTACTAATGCTGCTATCCTTTTATAATCCATAATTTTTGGGCAAGGTAGTCTAAGTATTTGGCGACATAATAACAGTATGAGTGCATGGTTTGGGAAAATAGATGCAGAAGGACAAATGGATGAAAGGATGGCCGCATCTGGCAACTTTACTGTTTGCTTTTTTTCAATGCAAAGGAGGAGCGTATAATTATTAAAAAGGGTATTTTTGGAGATGGACAGGCAGGCTGTAGGGGAGGAGGTAGGCCTGAATTTTGAACTTAAAAACTCAAATGGGTTTTTGGGTTCAAAATGTGTTTTTTTCACTAATGCTGCTATCCTTTTATAATTCATAATGTTTGGGCCAGGTAGTCTAATTACTTGGCGACATAATAACAGTATGAGTGCATGGTTTGGGAAAATAGATGCAGAAGGACAAATGGATGAAAGGATGGCCGCATCTGGCAACTTTACTGTTTGCTTTTTTCAATGCAAAGGAGGAGCGTATAATTATTAAAAAGGGTATTTTTGGAGATGGACAGGCAGGCTGTAGGGGAGGAGGTAGGCCTGTATTTTGAACTTAAAAACTCAAATGGGTTTTTGGGTTCAAAATGTGTTTTTTTCACTAATGCTGCTATCCTTTTATAATTCATAATGTTTGGGCCAGGTAGTCTAATTACTTGGCGACATAATAACAGTATGAGTGCATGATTTGGGAAAATAGATGCAGAAGGACAAATGGATGAAAGGATGGCCGCATCTGGCAACTTTACTGTTTGCTTTTTTTCAATGCAAAGGAGGAGCGTATAATTATTAAAAAGGGTATTTTTGGAGATGGACAGGCAGGCTGTAGGGGAGGAGGTAGGCCTGTATTTTGAACTTAAAAACTCAAATGGGTTTTTGGGTTCAAAATGTGTATTTTTCACTAATGCTGCTATCCTTTTATAATCCATAATTTTTGGGCCAGGTAGTCTAATTCCTTGGCGACATAATAACAGTATGAGTGCATGATTTGGGAAAATAGATGCAGAAGGACAAATGGATGAAAGGATGGCCGCATCTGGCAACTTTACTGTTTGCTTTTTTTCAATGCAAAGGAGAGGCGTATAATTATTAAAAATCGTATTTTTGGAGATGGACAGGCAGGCTGTAGGGGAGGAGGTAGGCCTGTATTTTGAACTTAAAAACTCAAATGGGTTTTTGGGTTCAAAATGTGTTTTTTTCACTAATGCTGCTATCCTTTTATAATTCATAATGTTTGGGCCAGGTAGTCTAATTACTTGGCGACATAATAACAGTATGAGTGCATGGTTTGGGAAAATAGATGCAGAAGGACAAATGGATGAAAGGATGGCCTCATCTGGCAACTTTACTGTTTGCTTTTTTTCAATGCAAAGGAGGAGCGTATAATTATTAAAAAGGGTATTTTTGGAGATGGACAGGCAGGCTGTAGGGGAGGAGGTAGGCCTGTATTTTGAACTTAAAAACTCAAATGGGTTTTTGGGTTCAAAATGTGTATTTTTCACTAATGCTGCTATCCTTTTATAATCCATAATTTTTGGGCCAGGTAGTCTAATTACTTGGCGACATAATAACAGTATGAGTGCATGATTTGGGAAAATAGATGCAGAAGGACAAATGGATGAAAGGATGGCCGCATCTGGCAACTTTACTGTTTGCTTTTTTTCAATGCAAAGGAGAGGCGTATAATTATTAAAAATCGTATTTTTGGAGATGGACAGGCAGGCTGTAGGGGAGGAGGTAGGCCTGTATTTTGAACTTAAAAACTCAAATGGGTTTTTGGGTTCAAAATGTGTTTTTTTCACTAATGCTGCTATCCTTTTATAATCCCAAATTTTTGGGCAAGGTAGTCTAATTACTTGGCGACATAATAACAGTATGAGTGCATGGTTTGGGGAAAATAGATGCAGAAGGACAAATGGATGAAAGGATGGCCGCATCTTTCAACTTTACTGTTTGCTTTTTTTCAATGCAAAGGAGGAGCGTATAATTATTAAAAAGGGTATTTTTGGAGATGGACAGGCAGGCTGTAGGGGAGGAGGTAGGCCTGTATTTTGAACTTAAAAACTCAAATGGGTTTTTGGGTTCAAAATGTGTTTTTTTCAGTAATGCTGCTATCCTTTTATAATTTATAATGTTTGGGCCAGGTAGTCTAATTACTTGGCGACATAATAACAGTATGAGTGCATGGTTTGGGAAAATAGATGCAGAAGGACAAATGGATGAAAGGATGGCCGCATCTGGCAACTTTACTGTTTGCTTTTTTTCAATGCAAAGGAGGAGCGTATAATTATTAAAAAGGGTATTTTTGGAGATGGACAGGCAGGCTGTAGGGGAGGAGGTAGGCCTGTATTTTGAACTTAAAAACTCAAATGGGTTTTTGGGTTCAAAATGTGTATTTTTCACTAATGCTGCTATCCTTTTATAATCCATAATTTTTGGGCCAGGTAGTCTAATTCCTTGGCGACATAATAACAGTATGAGTGCATGATTTGGGAAAATAGATGCAGAAGGACAAATGGATGAAAGGATGGCCGCATCTGGCAACTTTACTGTTTGCTTTTTTTCAATGCAAAGGAGAGGCGTATAATTATTAAAAATCGTATTTTTGGAGATGGACAGGCAGGCTGTAGGGGAGGAGGTAGGCCTGTATTTTGAACTTAAAAACTCAAATGGGTTTTTGGGTTCAAAATGTGTTTTTTTCACTAATGCTGCTATCCTTTTATAATTCATAATGTTTGGGCCAGGTAGTCTAATTACTTGGCGACATAATAACAGTATGAGTGCATGGTTTGGGAAAATAGATGCAGAAGGACAAATGGATGAAAGGATGGCCTCATCTGGCAACTTTACTGTTTGCTTTTTTTCAATGCAAAGGAGGAGCGTATAATTATTAAAAAGGGTATTTTTGGAGATGGACAGGCAGGCTGTAGGGGAGGAGGTAGGCCTGTATTTTGAACTTAAAAACTCAAATGGGTTTTTGGGTTCAAAATGTGTATTTTTCACTAATGCTGCTATCCTTTTATAATCCATAATTTTTGGGCCAGGTAGTCTAATTACTTGGCGACATAATAACAGTATGAGTGCATGATTTGGGAAAATAGATGCAGAAGGACAAATGGATGAAAGGATGGCCGCATCTGGCAACTTTACTGTTTGCTTTTTTTCAATGCAAAGGAGAGGCGTATAATTATTAAAAATCGTATTTTTGGAGATGGACAGGCAGGCTGTAGGGGAGGAGGTAGGCCTGTATTTTGAACTTAAAAACTCAAATGGGTTTTTGGGTTCAAAATGTGTTTTTTTCACTAATGCTGCTATCCTTTTATAATTCATAATGTTTGGGCCAGGTAGTCTAATTACTTGGCGACATAATAACAGTATGAGTGCATGGTTTGGGAAAATAGATGCAGAAGGACAAATGGATGAAAGGATGGCCTCATCTGGCAACTTTACTGTTTGCTTTTTTTCAATGCAAAGGAGGAGCGTATAATTATTAAAAAGGGTATTTTTGGAGATGGACAGGCAGGCTGTAGGGGAGGAGGTAGGCCTGTATTTTGAACTTAAAAACTCAAATGGGTTTTTGGGTTCAAAATGTGTATTTTTCACTAATGCTGCTATCCTTTTATAATCCATAATTTTTGGGCCAGGTAGTCTAATTACTTGGCGACATAATAACAGTATGAGTGCATGATTTGGGAAAATAGATGCAGAAGGACAAATGGATGAAAGGATGGCCGCATCTGGCAACTTTACTGTTTGCTTTTTTTCAATGCAAAGGAGAGGCGTATAATTATTAAAAATCGTATTTTTGGAGATGGACAGGCAGGCTGTAGGGGAGGAGGTAGGCCTGTATTTTGAACTTAAAAACTCAAATGGGTTTTTGGGTTCAAAATGTGTTTTTTTCACTAATGCTGCTATCCTTTTATAATCCCAAATTTTTGGGCAAGGTAGTCTAATTACTTGGCGACATAATAACAGTATGAGTGCATGGTTTGGGGAAAATAGATGCAGAAGGACGAATGGATGAAAGGATGGCCGCATCTGGCAACTTTACTGTTTGCTTTTTTTCAATGCAAAGGAGGAGCGTATAATTATTAAAAAGGGTATTTTTGGAGATGGACAGGCAGGCTGTAGGGGAGGAGGTAGGCCTGTATTTTGAACTTAAAAACTCAAATGGGTTTTTGGGTTCAAAATGTGTATTTTTCACTAATGCTGCTATCCTTTTATAATCCATAATTTTTGGGCCAGGTAGTCTAATTCCTTGGCGACATAATAACAGTATGAGTGCATGATTTGGGAAAATAGATGCAGAAGGACAAATGGATGAAAGGATGGCCGCATCTGGCAACTTTACTGTTTGCTTTTTTTCAATGCAAAGGAGAGGCGTATAATTACTAAAAATCGTATTTTTGGAGATGGACAGGCAGGCTGTAGGGGAGGAGGTAGGCCTGTATTTTGAACTTAAAAACTCAAATGGGTTTTTGGGTTCAAAATGTGTTTTTTTCACTAATGCTGCTATCCTTTTATAATTCATAATGTTTGGGCCAGGTAGTCTAATTACTTGGCGACATAATAACAGTATGAGTGCATGGTTTGGGAAAATAGATGCAGAAGGACAAATGGATGAAAGGATGGCCTCATCTGGCAACTTTACTGTTTGCTTTTTTTCAATGCAAAGGAGGAGCGTATAATTATTAAAAAGGGTATTTTTGGAGATGAACAGGCAGGCTGTAGGGGAGGAGGTAGGCCTGTATTTTGAACTTAAAAACACAAATGGGTTTTTGGGTTCAAAATGTGTATTTTTCACTAATGCTGCTATCCTTTTATAATCCCTAATTTTTGGGCAAGGTAGTCTAATTACTTGGCGACATAATAACAGTATGAGTGCATGGTTTGGGGAAAATAGATGCAGAAGGACAAATGGATGAAAGGATGGCCGCATCTTTCAACTTTACTGTTTGCTTTTTTTCAATGCAAAGGAGGAGCGTATAATTATTAAAAAGGGTATTTTTGGAGATGGACAGGCAGGCTGTAGGGGAGGAGGTAGGCCTGTATTTTGAACTTAAAAACTCAAATGGGTTTTTGGGTTCAAAATGTCTATTTTTCCCTAATGCTGCTATCCTTTTATAATCCATAATTTTTGGGCAAGGTAGTCTAATTACTTGGCGACATAATAACAGTATGAGTGCGTGGTTTGGGAAAATAGATGCAGAAGGACAAATGGATGAAAGGATGGCCGCATCTGGCAACTTTACTGTTTGCTTTTTTTCAATGCAAAGGAGGAGCGTATAATTATTAAAAGGCTATTTTTGGAGATGGACAGGCAGGCTGTAGGGGAGGAGGTAGGCCTGTATTTTGAACTTAAAAACTCAAATGAGTTTTTGGGTTCAAAATGTGTTTTTTTCACTAATGCTGCTATCCTTTTATAATTCATAATGTTTGGGCCAGGTAGTGTAATTACTTGGCGACATAATAACAGTATGAGTGCGTGGTTTGGGAAAATAGATGCAGAAGGACAAATGGATGAAAGGATGGCCGCATCTGGCAACTTTACTGTTTGCTTTTTTTCAATGCAAAGGAGGAGCGTATAATTATTAAAAGGCTATTTTTGGAGATGGACAGGCAGGCTGTAGGGGAGGAGGTAGGCCTGTATTTTGAACTTAAAAACTCAAATGGGTTTTTGGGTTCAAAATGTGTATTTTTCCCTTATGCTGCTATCCTTTTATAATCCATAATTTTGGGGCCAGGTTGTCCGATAACCTGGCAAAGTGAAAACAGTATGAGTGTATGATGGTTTGGGAACATAGGTGTAGAAGCACAAATCGATGAAAGGATAGCAGCATATGGCAACTTAACTGTTTGTTTTTCCAAAGCAAATGAAGAGTGCATAATTATTAAAAAAGGGTATTTTTGGAGATGGACAGGCAGGCTGATGGGGAGGAGGTAGGCCTGTATTTTGAACTTAAAAACTCAAATGGGTTTTTGGGTTCAAAATATGTATTTTTCCCTTATGCTACTATCCTTTTATAATCCATAATTTTTGGGCCAGGTAGTCTAATTACTTAGCAACATAATAACAGTATGAGTGCATGGTTTGGGAAAATAGATGCAGAAGGACAAATGGATGAAAGGATGGCTGCATCTGGCACCTTTACTGTTTGCTTTTTTTCAATGCAAAGGAGGAGCGTATAATTATTAAAAAGGGTATTATTGGAGATGGACAGGCAGGCTGTAGGGGAGGAGGTAGGCCTGTATTTTGAACTTAAAAACTCAAATAGGTTTTTGGGTTCAAAATGTGTATTTTTCACTAATGCTGCTATCCTTTTATAAACCATAATTTTTGGGCCAGGTAGTCTAATTACTTGGCGACATAATAACAGTATGAGTGCATGGTTTGGGAAAATAGATGCAGAAGGACAAATGGATGAAAGGATGGCCGCATCTGGCAACTTTACTGTTTGCTTTTTTTCAATGCAAAGGAGGAGCGTATAATTATTAAAAAGGGTATTTTTGGAGATGGACAGGCAGGCTGTAGGGGAGGAGGTAGGCCTGTATTTTGAACTTAAAAACTCAAATGGGTTTTTGGGTTCAAAATGTGTTTTTTTCACTAATGCTGCTATCCTTTTATAATCCATAATTTTTGGGCCAGGTAGTCTAATTACTTGGCGACATAATAACAGTATGAGTGCGTGGTTTGGGAAAATAGATGCAGAAGGACAAATGGATGAAAGGATGGCCGCATCTGGCAACTTTACTGTTTGCTTTTTTTCAATGCAAAGGAGGAGCGTATAATTATTAAAAAGGGTATTTTTGGAGATGGACAGGCAGGCTGTAGGGGAGGAGGTAGAAAGAAAGAAAGAAGGGGCAGCGGCACCCATTGCCGGCGCCGCTGCCCCGTTGCCTCCCCCATCCCCGGTTGTATAATTACCTGTTGCTGGGGTCGGGTCAGCGCTGCTTCAGGTCTCCGGTGTGCATCCCCTGCGTCGTTGCTATGCGCTGCATGGCGCGGTGCAATGACGAGTGACGTCACTCGTCATTGCGTCTCGCAACGCATAACAATGATGCAGGGGACGCACACCGGAGGCCTGAAGCAGCGCGGACCCGACCCCGGCAACAGGTAATTATACAACTAGGGATGGGATAGGCAACGGGGCAGCGGCGACGGCAATGGGTGCCGCTGCCCCTTATCTCCCCCTGGCTATCGGTGCCGCTGCCCCATTGCCGGCGCCGCTTCTCTCCCCCTGGCTATCGGCGCTGGCAATGGGACAGCGGCACCGATAGCCAGGGGGAGAGAAGGGGCAGCGGCGCCGATAGCAGGGGGAGAGAAGCGGCGGTAGCAGGGCTCTAGAACCCAGGAAAGGCAGGGGGAGAGAAGCAGGCAGCGACGGCCTCTCTCCCCCTGCCTTTCCTGGGGGCTCTGTGGGGTGAGAAGCAGTGTATCGGGGTATACACATGAACACACGCACCCTCATTTTATGAAGGATATTTGGGTAAAAACTTTTTTTACCCAAATATCCTTGGTAAAATGAGGGTGCGTGTTATAGGCCGGTGCGTTGTACACCCCGATAAATACGGTAATGTTCCCTTATGCTGCTACCCTTTTATAATCCATAATTTTTGGGCCAGGTAGTCTAATTACTTGGCGACATAATAACAGTATGAGTGCATGGTTTGGGAAAATAGATGCAGAAGGACAAATGGATGAAAGGATAGCAGCATATGGCAACTTAACTGTTTGTTTTTCCAAAGCAAATGAAGAGTGCATAATTATTAAAAAAGGGTATTTTTGGAGATGGATAGGCAGGCTGATGGGGAGGAGGTAGGCCTGTATTTTGAACTTAAAAACTCAAATGGGTTTTTGGGTTCAAAATATGTATTTTTCCCTTATGCTGCTATCCTTTTATAATCCATAATTTTTGGGCCAGGTAGTCTAATTACTTGGCGACATAATAACAGTATGAGTGCATGGTTTGGGAAAATAGATGCAGAAGGACAAATGGATGAAAGGATGGCCGCATCTGGCAACTTTACTGTTTGCTTTTTTTCAATGCAAAGGAGGAGCGTATAATTATTAAAAGGGTATTTTTGGAGATGGACAGGCAGGCTGTAGGGGAGGAGGTAGGCCTGTATTTTGAACTTAAAAACTCAAATGGGTTTTTGGGTTCAAAATGTGTATTTTTCCCTTATGCAGCTATCCTTTTATAATCCATAATTTTTGGGCCAGGTAGTCTAATTACTTGGCGACATAATAACAGTATGAGTGCATGGTTTGGGAAAATAGATGCAGAAGGACAAATGGATGAAAGGATGGCCGCATCTGGCAACTTTACTGTTTGCTTTTTTTCAATGCAAAGGAGGAGCGTATAATTATTAAAAATGGTATTTTTGGAGATGGACAGGCAGGCTGTAGGGGAGGAGGTAGGCCTATATTTTGAACTTAAAAACGCAAATGGGTTTTTGGGTTCAAAATGTGTTTTTTTTCACTAATGCTGCTATCCTTTTATAATCCATAATTTTTGGGCCAGGTAGTCTAATTACTTGGCGACATAATAACAGTATGAGTGCATGGTTTGGGAAAATAGATGCAGAAGGACAAATGGATGAAAGGATGGCCGCATCTGGCAACTTTACTGTTTGCTTTTTTTCAATGCAAAGGAGAGGCGTATAATTATTAAAAATCGTATTTTTGGAGATGGACAGGCAGGCTGTAGGGGAGGAGGTAGGCCTGTATTTTGAACTTAAAAACTCAAATGGGTTTTTGGGTTCAAAATGTCTATTTTTCCCTTATGCTGCTATCCTTTTATAATCCATCATTTTTGGGCCAGGTAGTCTAATTACTTGGCGACATAATAACAGTATGAGTGCGTGGTTTGGGAAAATAGATGCAGAAGGACAAATGGATGAAAGGATGGCCGCATCTGGCAACTTTACTGTTTGCTTTTTTTCAATGCAAAGGAGGAGCGTATAATTATTAAAAAGGGTATTTTTGGAGATGGACAGGCAGGCTGTAGGGGGAGGAGGTAGAAAGAAAGAAAGAAGGGGCAGCGGCACCCATTGCCGGCGCCGCTGCCCCGTTGCCTCCCCCATCCCCGGTTGTATAATTACCTGTTGCTGGGTCGGGTCAGCGCTGCTTCAGGCCTCCGGTGTGCATCCCCTGCGTCGTTGCTATGCGCTGCATGGCGCGGTGCAATGACGAGTGACGTCACTCGTCATTGCGTCTCGCAACGCATAACAATGATGCAGGGGACGCACACCGGAGGCCCTGAAGCAGCGCGACCCGACCCCGGCAACAGGTAATTATACAACTAGGGATGGGATAGGCAACGGGGCAGCGGCGACGGCAATGGTGCCGCTGCCCCTTATCTCCCCCTGGCTATCGGTGCAGCTGCCCCATTGCCGGCGCCGCTTCTCTCCCCCTGGCTATCGGCGCTGGCAATGGGACAGCGGCACCGATAGCCAGGGGGAGAGAAGGGGCAGCGGCGCCGATAGCAGGGGAGAGAAGCGGCGGTAGCAGGGCTCTAGAACCCAGGAAAGGCAGGGGGAGAGAAGCAGGTAGCGACGGCCTCTCTCCCCCTGCCTTTCCTGGGGGCTCTGTGGGTGAGAAGCAGTGTATCGGGGTATACACATGCACACACACGCACCCTCATTTTATGAAGGATATTTGGGTAAAAACTTTTTTTACCCAAATATCCTTGGTAAAATGAGGGTGCTTGTTATAGGCCGGTGCGTTGTACACCCCGATAAATACGGTAATGTTCCCTTATGCTGCTACCCTTTTATAATCCATAATTTTTGGGCCAGGTAGTCTAATTACTTGGCGACATAATAACAGTATGAGTGCATGGTTTGGGAAAATAGATGCAGAAGGACAAATGGATGAAAGGATAGCAGCATATGGCAACTTTAACTGTTTGTTTTTCCAAAGCAAATGAAGAGTGCATAATTATTAAAAAAGGGTATTTTTGGAGATGGATAGGCAGGCTGATGGGGAGGAGGTAGGCCTGTATTTTGAACTTAAAAAACTCAAATGGGTTTTTGGGTTCAAAATATGTATTTTTCCCTTATGCTGCTATCCTTTTATAATCCATAATTTTTGGACCAGGTAGTCTAATTACTTGGCGACATAATAACAGTATGAGTGCATGGTTTGGGAAAATAGATGCAGAAGGACAAATGGATGAAAGGTTGGCTGCATCTGGCAACTTTACTGTTTGCTTTTTTTTCAATGCAAAGGAGGAGCGTATAATTATTAAAAGGGTATTTTTGGAGATGGACAGGCAGGCTGTAGGGGAGGAGGTAGGCCTGTATTTGAACTTAAAAACTCAAATGGGTTTTTGGGTTCAAATGTGTATTTTTCCCTTATGCAGCTATCCTTTTATAATCCATAATTTTTGGGCCAGGTAGTCTAATTACTTGGCGACATAATAACAGTATGAGTGCATGGTTTGGGAAAATAGATGCAGAAGGACAAATGGATGAAAGGATGGCCGCATCTGGCAACTTTACTGTTTGCTTTTTTTTCAATGCAAAGGAGGAGCGTATAATTATTAAAAATGATATTTTTGGAGATGGACAGGCAGGCTGTAGGGGAGGAGGTAGGCCTATATTTGAACTTAAAAACGCAAATGGGTTTTTGGGTTCAAAATGTGTTTTTTTCACTAATGCTGCTATCCTTTATAATCCATAATTTTTGGGCCAGGTAGTCTAATTACTTGGCGACATAATAACAGTATGAGTGCATGGTTTGGGAAAATAGATGCAGAAGGACAAATGGATGAAAGGATGGCCGCATCTGGCAACTTTACTGTTTGCTTTTTTTCAATGCAAAGGAGAGGCGTATAATTATTAAAAATCGTATTTTTGGAGATGGACAGGCAGGCTGTAGGGGAGGAGGTAGGCCTGTATTTTGAACTTAAAAAACTCAAATGGGTTTTTGGGTTCAAAATGTCTATTTTTCCCTTATGCTGCTATCCTTTTATAATCCATAATTTTTGGGCCAGGTAGTCTAATTACTTGGCGACATAATAACAGTATGAGTGCGTGGTTTGGGAAAATAGATGCAGAAGGACAAATGGATGAAAGGATGGCCGCATCTGGCAACTTTACTGTTTGCTTTTTTTCAATGCAAAGGAGGAGCGTATAATTATTAAAAAGGGTATTTTTGGAGATGGACAGGCAGGCTGTAGGGGAGGAGGTAGAAAGAAAGAAAGAAGGGGCAGCGGCACCCATTGCCGGCGCCGCTGCCCCGTTGCCTCCCCCATCCCCGGTTGTATAATTACCTGTTGCTGGGGTCGGGTCAGCGCTGCTTCAGGTCTCCGGTGTGCATCCCCTGCGTCGTTGCTATGCGCTGCATGGCGCGGTGCAATGACGAGTGACGTCACTCGTCATTGCGTCTCGCAACGCATAACAATGATGCAGGGGACGCACACCGGAGGCCTGAAGCAGCGCGGACCCGACCCCGGCAAACAGGTAATTATACAACTAGGGATGGGATAGGCAACGGGGCAGCGGCGACGGCAATGGGTGCCGCTGCCCCTTATCTCCCCCTGGCTATCGGTGCCGCTGCCCCATTGCCGGCGCCGCTTCTCTCCCCCTGGCTATCGGCGCTGGCAATGGGACAGCGGCACCGATAGCCAGGGGGAGAGAAGGGGCAGCGGCGCCGATAGCAGGGGGAGAGAAGCGGCGGTAGCAGGGCTCTAGAACCCAGGAAAGGCAGGGGGAGAGAAGCAGGCAGCGACGGCCTCTCTCCCCCTGCCTTTCCTGGGGGCTCTGTGGGGTGAGAAGCAGTGTATCGGGGTATACACATGAACACACGCACCCTCATTTTATGAAGGATATTTGGGTAAAAACTTTTTTTACCCAAATATCCTTGGTAAAATGAGGGTGCGTGTTATAGGCCGGTGCGTTGTACACCCCGATAAATACGGTAATGTTCCCTTATGCTGCTACCCTTTTATAATCCATAATTTTTGGGCCAGGTAGTCTAATTACTTGGCGACATAATAACAGTATGAGTGCATGGTTTGGGAAAATAGATGCAGAAGGACAAATGGATGAAAGGATAGCAGCATATGGCAACTTAACTGTTTGTTTTTCCAAAGCAAATGAAGAGTGCATAATTATTAAAAAAGGGTATTTTTGGAGATGGATAGGCAGGCTGATGGGGAGGAGGTAGGCCTGTATTTTGAACTTAAAAACTCAAATGGGTTTTTGGGTTCAAAATATGTATTTTTCCCTTATGCTGCTATCCTTTTATAATCCATAATTTTTGGGCCAGGTAGTCTAATTACTTGGCGACATAATAACAGTATGAGTGCATGGTTTGGGAAAATAGATGCAGAAGGACAAATGGATGAAAGGATGGCCGCATCTGGCAACTTTACTGTTTGCTTTTTTTCAATGCAAAGGAGGAGCGTATAATTATTAAAAGGGTATTTTTGGAGATGGACAGGCAGGCTGTAGGGGAGGAGGTAGGCCTGTATTTTGAACTTAAAAACTCAAATGGGTTTTTGGGTTCAAAATGTGTATTTTTCCCTTATGCAGCTATCCTTTTATAATCCATAATTTTTGGGCCAGGTAGTCTAATTACTTGGCGACATAATAACAGTATGAGTGCATGGTTTGGGAAAATAGATGCAGAAGGACAAATGGATGAAAGGATGGCCGCATCTGGCAACTTTACTGTTTGCTTTTTTTCAATGCAAAGGAGGAGCGTATAATTATTAAAAATGGTATTTTTGGAGATGGACAGGCAGGCTGTAGGGGAGGAGGTAGGCCTATATTTTGAACTTAAAAACGCAAATGGGTTTTTGGGTTCAAAATGTGTTTTTTTCACTAATGCTGCTATCCTTTTATAATCCATAATTTTTGGGCCAGGTAGTCTAATTACTTGGCGACATAATAACAGTATGAGTGCATGGTTTGGGAAAATAGATGCAGAAGGACAAATGGATGAAAGGATGGCCGCATCTGGCAACTTTACTGTTTGCTTTTTTTCAATGCAAAGGAGAGGCGTATAATTATTAAAAATCGTATTTTTGGAGATGGACAGGCAGGCTGTAGGGGAGGAGGTAGGCCTGTATTTTGAACTTAAAAACTCAAATGGGTTTTTGGGTTCAAAATGTCTATTTTTCCCTTATGCTGCTATCCTTTTATAATCCATAATTTTTGGGCCAGGTAGTCTAATTACTTGGCGACATAATAACAGTATGAGTGCGTGGTTTGGGAAAATAGATGCAGAAGGACAAATGGATGAAAGGATGGCCGCATCTGGCAACTTTACTGTTTGCTTTTTTTCAATGCAAAGGAGGAGCGTATAATTATTAAAAAGGGTATTTTTGGAGATGGACAGGCAGGCTGTAGGGGAGGAGGTAGAAAGAAAGAAAGAAGGGGCAGCGGCACCCATTGCCGGCGCCGCTGCCCCGTTGCCTCCCCCATCCCCGGTTGTATAATTACCTGTTGCTGGGGTCGGGTCAGCGCTGCTTCAGGCCTCCGGTGTGCATCCCCTGCGTCGTTGCTATGCGCTGCATGGCGCGGTGCAATGACGAGTGACGTCACTCGTCATTGCGTCTCGCAACGCATAACAATGATGCAGGGGACGCACACCGGAGGCCTGAAGCAGCGCGGACCCGACCCCGGCAACAGGTAATTATACAACTAGGGATGGGATAGGCAACGGGGCAGCGGCGACGGCAATGGGTGCCGCTGCCCCTTATCTCCCCCTGGCTATCGGTGCAGCTGCCCCATTGCCGGCGCCGCTTCTCTTCCCCTGGCTATCGGCGCTGGCAATGGGACAGCGGCACCGATAGCCAGGGGGAGAGAAGGGGCAGCGGCGCCGATAGCAGGGGGAGAGAAGCGGCGGTAGCAGGGCTCTAGAACCCAGGAAAGGCAGGGGGAGAGAAGCAGGCAGCGACGGCCTCTCTCCCCCTGCCTTTCCTGGGGGCTCTGTGGGGTGAGAAGCAGTGTATCGGGGTATACACATGCACACACACGCACCCTCATTTTATGAAGGATATTTGGGTAAAAACTTTTTTTACCCAAATATCCTTGGTAAAATGAGGGTGCGTGTTATAGGCCGGTGCGTTGTACACCCCGATAAATACGGTAATGTTCCCTTATGCTGCTACCCTTTTATAATCCATAATTTTTGGGCCAGGTAGTCTAATTACTTGGCGACATAATAACAGTATGAGTGCATGGTTTGGGAAAATAGATGCAGAAGGACAAATGGATGAAAGGATAGCAGCATATGGCAACTTAACTGTTTGTTTTTCCAAAGCAAATGAAGAGTGCATAATTATTAAAAAAGGGTATTTTTGGAGATGGATAGGCAGGCTGATGGGGAGGAGGTAGGCCTGTATTTTGAACTTAAAAACTCAAATGGGTTTTTGGGTTCAAAATATGTATTTTTCCCTTATGCTGCTATCCTTTTATAATCCATAATTTTTGGGCCAGGTAGTCTAATTACTTGGCGACATAATAACAGTATGAGTGCATGGTTTGGGAAAATAGATGCAGAAGGACAAATGGATGAAAGGATGGCCGCATCTGGCAACTTTACTGTTTGCTTTTTTTCAATGCAAAGGAGGAGCGTATAATTATTAAAAGGGTATTTTTGGAGATGGACAGGCAGGCTGTAGGGGAGGAGGTAGGCCTGTATTTTGAACTTAAAAACTCAAATGGGTTTTTGGGTTCAAAATGTGTATTTTTCCCTTATGCAGCTATCCTTTTATAATCCATAATTTTTGGGCCAGGTAGTCTAATTACTTGGCGACATAATAACAGTATGAGTGCATGGTTTGGGAAAATAGATGCAGAAGGACAAATGGATGAAAGGATGGCCGCATCTGGCAACTTTACTGTTTGCTTTTTTTCAATGCAAAGGAGGAGCGTATAATTATTAAAAATGGTATTTTTGGAGATGGACAGGCAGGCTGTAGGGGAGGAGGTAGGCCTATATTTTGAACTTAAAAACGCAAATGGGTTTTTGGGTTCAAAATGTGTTTTTTTCACTAATGCTGCTATCCTTTTATAATCCATAATTTTTGGGCCAGGTAGTCTAATTACTTGGCGACATAATAACAGTATGAGTGCATGGTTTGGGAAAATAGATGCAGAAGGACAAATGGATGAAAGGATGGCCGCATCTGGCAACTTTACTGTTTGCTTTTTTTCAATGCAAAGGAGAGGCGTATAATTATTAAAAATCGTATTTTTGGAGATGGACAGGCAGGCTGTAGGGGAGGAGGTAGGCCTGTATTTTGAACTTAAAAACTCAAATGGGTTTTTGGGTTCAAAATGTCTATTTTTCCCTTATGCTGCTATCCTTTTATAATCCATAATTTTTGGGCCAGGTAGTCTAATTACTTGGCGACATAATAACAGTATGAGTGCGTGGTTTGGGAAAATAGATGCAGAAGGACAAATGGATGAAAGGATGGCCGCATCTGGCAACTTTACTGTTTGCTTTTTTTCAATGCAAAGGAGGAGCGTATAATTATTAAAAAGGGTATTTTTGGAGATGGACAGGCAGGCTGTAGGGGAGGAGGTAGAAAGAAAGAAAGAAGGGGCAGCGGCACCCATTGCCGGCGCCGCTGCCCCGTTGCCTCCCCCATCCCCGGTTGTATAATTACCTGTTGCTGGGGTCGGGTCAGCGCTGCTTCAGGCCTCCGGTGTGCATCCCCTGCGTCGTTGCTATGCGCTGCATGGCGCGGTGCAATGACGAGTGACGTCACTCGTCATTGCGTCTCGCAACGCATAACAATGATGCAGGGGACGCACACCGGAGGCCTGAAGCAGCGCGGACCCGACCCCGGCAACAGGTAATTATACAACTAGGGATGGGATAGGCAACGGGGCAGCGGCGACGGCAATGGGTGCCGCTGCCCCTTATCTCCCCCTGGCTATCGGTGCAGCTGCCCCATTGCCGGCGCCGCTTCTCTCCCCTTGGCTATCGGCGCTGGCAATGGGACAGCGGCACCGATAGCCAGGGGGAGAGAAGGGGCAGCGGCGCCGATAGCAGGGGGAGAGAAGCGGCGGTAGCAGGGCTCTAGAACCCAGGAAAGGCAGGGGGAGAGAAGCAGGCAGCGACGGCCTCTCTCCCCCTGCCTTTCCTGGGGGCTCTGTGGGGTGAGAAGCAGTGTATCGGGGTATACACATGCACACACACGCACCCTCATTTTATGAAGGATATTTGGGTAAAAACTTTTTTTACCCAAATATCCTTGGTAAAATGAGGGTGCGTGTTATAGGCCGGTGCGTTGTACACCCCGATAAATACGGTAATGTTCCCTTATGCTGCTACCCTTTTATAATCCATAATTTTTGGGCCAGGTAGTCTAATTACTTGGCGACATAATAACAGTATGAGTGCATGGTTTGGGAAAATAGATGCAGAAGGACAAATGGATGAAAGGATAGCAGCATATGGCAACTTAACTGTTTGTTTTTCCAAAGCAAATGAAGAGTGCATAATTATTAAAAAAGGGTATTTTTGGAGATGGATAGGCAGGCTGATGGGGAGGAGGTAGGCCTGTATTTTGAACTTAAAAACTCAAATGGGTTTTTGGGTTCAAAATATGTATTTTTCCCTTATGCTGCTATCCTTTTATAATCCATAATTTTTGGGCCAGGTAGTCTAATTACTTGGCGACATAATAACAGTATGAGTGCATGGTTTGGGAAAATAGATGCAGAAGGACAAATGGATGAAAGGATGGCTGCATCTGGCAACTTTACTGTTTGCTTTTTTTCAATGCAAAGGAGGAGTGTATAATTATTAAAAGGGTATTTTTGGAGATGGACAGGCAGGCTGTAGGGGAGGAGGTAGGCCTGTATTTTGAACTTAAAAACTCAAATGGGTTTTTTGGGTTCAAAATGTGTATTTTTCCCTTATGCTTCTATCCTTTTATAATCCATAATTTTTGGGCCAGGTAGTCTAATTACTTGGCGACATAATAACAGTATGAGTGCGTGGTTTGGGAAAATAGATGCAGAAGGACAAATGGATGAAAGGATGGCCGCATCTGGCAACTTTACTGTTTGCTTTTTTTCAATGCAAAGGAGGAGCGTATAATTATTAAAAGGCTATTTTTGGAGATGGACAGGCAGGCTGTAGGGGAGGAGGTAGGCCTGTATTTTGAACTTAAAAACTCAAATGGGTTTTTGGGTTCAAAATGTGTATTTTTCCCTTATGCAGCTATCCTTTTATAATCCATAATTTTTGGGCCAGGTAGTCTAATTACTTGGCGACATAATAACAGTATGAGTGCATGGTTTGGGAAAATAGATGCAGAAGGACAAATGGATGAAAGGATGGCCGCATCTGGCAACTTTACTGTTTGCTTTTTTTCAATGCAAAGGAGGAGCGTATAATTATTAAAAATGGTATTTTTGGAGATGGACAGGCAGGCTGTAGGGGAGGAGGTAGGCCTGTATTTTGAACTTAAAAACGCAAATGGGTTTTTGGGTTCAAAATGTGTTTTTTTCACTAATGCTGCTATCCTTTTATAATCCATAATTTTTGGGCAAGGTAGTCTAATTACTTGGCGACATAATAACAGTATGAGTGCATGGTTTGGGAAAATAGCTGCAGAAGGACAAATGGATGAAAGGATGGCCGCATCTGGCAACTTTACTGTTTGCTTTTTTTCAATGCAAAGGAGGAGCGTATAATTATTAAAAGGGTATTTTTGGAGATGGATAGGCAGGCTGTAGGGGAGGAGGTAGGCCTGTATTTTGAACTTAAAAACTCAAATGGGTTTTTGGGTTCAAAATGTGTATTTTTCACTAATGCTGCTATCCTTTTATAAACCATAATGTTTGGGCCAGGTAGTCTAATTACTTGGCGACATAATAACAGTATGAGTGCATGGTTTGGGAAAATAGATGCAGAAGGACAAATGGATGAAAGGATGGCCGCATCTGGCAACTTTACTGTTTGCTCTTTTTCAATGCAAAGGAGGAGCGTATAATTATTAAAAAGGGTATTTTTGGAGATGGACAGGCAGGCTGTAGGGGAGGAGGTAGGCCTGTATTTTGAACTTAAAAACTCAAATGGGTTTTTGGGTTCAAAATGTGTTTTTTTCACTAATGCTGCTATCCTTTTATAATTCATAATGTTTGGGCCAGGTAGTCTAATTACTTGGCGACATAATAACAGTATGAGTGCATGGTTTGGGAAAATAGATGCAGAAGGACAAATGGATGAAAGGATGGCTGCATCTGGCAACTTTACTGTTTGCTTTTTTCAATGCAAAGGAGGAGCGTATAATTATTAAAAAGGGTATTTTTGGAGATGGACAGGCAGGCTGTAGGGGAGGAGGTAGGCCTGTATTTTGAAATTAAAAACTCAAATGGGTTTTTGGGTTCAAAATGTGTATTTTTTACTAATGCTGCTATCCTTTTATAATCCATAATTTTTGGGCAAGGTAGTCTAAGTACTTGGCGACATAATAACAGTATGAGTGCATGGTTTGGGAAAATAGATGCAGAAGGACAAATGGATGAAAGGATGGCCGCATCTGGCAACTTTACTGTTTGCTTTTTTTCAATGCAAAGGAGGAGCGTATAATTATTAAAAAGGGTATTTTTGGAGATGGACAGGCAGGCTGTAGGGGAGGAGGTAGGCCTGTATTTTGAACTTAAAAACTCAAATGGGTTTTTGGGTTCAAAATGTGTTTTTTTCACTAATGCTGCTATCCTTTTATAATTCATAATGTTTGGGCCAGGTAGTCTAATTACTTGGCGACATAATAACAGTATGAGTGCATGGTTTGGGAAAATAGATGCAGAAGGACAAATGGATGAAAGGATGGCTGCATCTGGCAACTTTACTGTTTGCTTTTTTCAATGCAAAGGAGGAGCGTATAATTATTAAAAAGGGTATTTTTGGAGATGGACAGGCAGGCTGTAGGGGAGGAGGTAGGCCTGTATTTTGAACTTAAAAACTCAAATGGGTTTTTGGGTTCAAAATGTGTATTTTTCACTAATGCTGCTATCCTTTTATAATCCATAATTTTTGGGCCAGGTAGTCTAATTACTTGGCGACATAATAACAGTATGAGTGCATGATTTGGGAAAATAGATGCAGAAGGACAAATGGATGAAAGGATGGCCGCATCTGGCAACTTTACTGTTTGCTTTTTTTCAATGCAAAGGAGGAGCGTATAATTATTAAAAAGGGTATTTTTGGAGATGGACAGGCAGGCTGTAGGGGAGGAGGTAGGCCTGTATTTTGAACTTAAAAACTCAAATGGGTTTTTGGGTTCAAAATGTGTATTTTTCACTAATGCTGCTATCCTTTTATAATCCATAATTTTTGGGCCAGGTAGTCTAATTACTTGACGACATAATAACAGTATGAGTGCATGATTTGGGAAAATAGATGCAGAAGGACAAATGGATGAAAGGATGGCCGCATCTGGCAACTTTACTGTTTGCTTTTTTTCAATGCAAAGGAGAGGCGTATAATTATTAAAAATCGTATTTTTGGAGATGGACAGGCAGGCTGTAGGGGAGGAGGTAGGCCTGTATTTTGAACTTAAAAACTCAAATGGGTTTTTGGGTTCAAAATGTGTTTTTTTCACTAATGCTGCTATCCTTTTATAATTCATAATGTTTGGGCCAGGTAGTCTAATTACTTGGCGACATAATAACAGTATGAGTGCATGATTTGGGAAAATAGATGCAGAAGGACAAATGGATGAAAGGATGGCCGCATCTGGCAACTTTACTGTTTGCTTTTTTTCAATGCAAAGGAGGAGCGTATAATTATTAAAAAGGGTATTTTTGGAGATGGACAGGCAGGCTGTAGGGGAGGAGGTAGGCCTGTATTTTGAACTTAAAAACTCAAATGGGTTTTTGGGTTCAAAATGTGTATTTTTCACTAATGCTGCTATCCTTTTATAATCCATAATTTTTGGGCCGGGTAGTCTAATTCCTTGGCGACATAATAACAGTATGAGTGCATGATTTGGGAAAATAGATGCAGAAGGACAAATGGATGAAAGGATGGCCGCATCTGGCAACTTTACTGTTTGCTTTTTTTCAATGCAAAGGAGAGGCGTATAATTATTAAAAATCGTATTTTTGGAGATGGACAGGCAGGCTGTAGGGGAGGAGGTAGGCCTGTATTTTGAACTTAAAAACTCAAATGGGTTTTTGGGTTCAAAATGTGTTTTTTTCACTAATGCTGCTATCCTTTTATAATTCATAATGTTTGGGCCAGGTAGTCTAATTACTTGGCGACATAATAACAGTATGAGTGCATGGTTTGGGAAAATAGATGCAGAAGGACAAATGGATGAAAGGATGGCCTCATCTGGCAACTTTACTGTTTGCTTTTTTTCAATGCAAAGGAGGAGCGTATAATTATTAAAAAGGGTATTTTTGGAGATGGACAGGCAGGCTGTAGGGGAGGAGGTAGGCCTGTATTTTGAACTTAAAAACTCAAATGGGTTTTTGGGTTCAAAATGTGTATTTTTCACTAATGCTGCTATCCTTTTATAATCCATAATTTTTGGGCCAGGTAGTCTAATTACTTGGCGACATAATAACAGTATGAGTGCATGATTTGGGAAAATAGATGCAGAAGGACAAATGGATGAAAGGATGGCCGCATCTGGCAACTTTACTGTTTGCTTTTTTTCAATGCAAAGGAGAGGCGTATAATTATTAAAAATCTTATTTTTGAAGATGGACAGGCAGGCTGTAGGGGAGGAGGTAGGCCTGTATTTTGAACTTAAAAACTCAAATGGGTTTTTGGGTTCAAAATGTGTTTTTTTCACTAATGCTGCTATCCTTTTATAATCCCAAATTTTTGGGCAAGGTAGTCTAATTACTTGGCGACATAATAACAGTATGAGTGCATGGTTTGGGGAAAATAGATGCAGAAGGACAAATGGATGAAAGGATGGCCGCATCTTTCAACTTTACTGTTTGCTTTTTTTCAATGCAAAGGAGGAGCGTATAATTATTAAAAAGGGTATTTTTGGAGATGGACAGGCAGGCTGTAGGGGAGGAGGTAGGCCTGTATTTTGAACTTAAAAACTCAAATGGGTTTTTGGGTTCAAAATGTGTTTTTTTCACTAATGCTGCTATCCTTTTATAATTCATAATGTTTGGGCCAGGTAGTCTAATTACTTGGCGACATAATAACAGTATGAGTGCATGGTTTGGGAAAATAGATGCAGAAGGACAAATGGATGAAAGGATGGCCGCATCTGGCAACTTTACTGTTTGCTTTTTTTCAATGCAAAGGAGGAGCGTATAATTATTAAAAAGGGTATTTTTGGAGATGGACAGGCAGGCTGTAGGGGAGGAGGTAGGCCTGTATTTTGAACTTAAAAACTCAAATGGGTTTTTGGGTTCAAAATGTGTATTTTTCACTAATGCTGCTATCCTTTTATAATCCATAATTTTTGGGCCAGGTAGTCTAATTCCTTGGCGACATAATAACAGTATGAGTGCATGATTTGGGAAAATAGATGCAGAAGGACAAATGGATGAAAGGATGGCCGCATCTGGCAACTTTACTGTTTGCTTTTTTTCAATGCAAAGGAGAGGCGTATAATTATTAAAAATCGTATTTTTGGAGATGGACAGGCAGGCTGTAGGGGAGGAGGTAGGCCTGTATTTTGAACTTAAAAACTCAAATGGGTTTTTGGGTTCAAAATGTGTTTTTTTCACTAATGCTGCTATCCTTTTATAATTCATAATGTTTGGGCCAGGTAGTCTAATTACTTGGCGACATAATAACAGTATGAGTGCATGGTTTGGGAAAATAGATGCAGAAGGACAAATGGATGAAAGGATGGCCTCATCTGGCAACTTTACTGTTTGCTTTTTTTCAATGCAAAGGAGGAGCGTATAATTATTAAAAAGGGTATTTTTGGAGATGGATAGGCAGGCTGTAGGGGAGGAGGTAGGCCTGTATTTTGAACTTAAAAACTCAAATGGGTTTTTGGGTTCAAAATGTGTATTTTTCACTAATGCTGCTATCCTTTTATAATCCATAATTTTTGGGCCAGGTAGTCTAATTACTTGGCGACATAATAACAGTATGAGTGCATGATTTGGGAAAATAGATGCAGAAGGACAAATGGATGAAAGGATGGCCGCATCTGGCAACTTTACTGTTTGCTTTTTTTCAATGCAAAGGAGAGGCGTATAATTATTAAAAATCGTATTTTTGGAGATGGACAGGCAGGCTGTAGGGGAGGAGGTAGGCCTGTATTTTGAACTTAAAAACTCAAATGGGTTTTTGGGTTCAAAATGTGTTTTTTTCACTAATGCTGCTATCCTTTTATAATCCCAAATTTTTGGGCAAGGTAGTCTAATTACTTGGCGACATAATAACAGTATGAGTGCATGGTTTGGGGAAAATAGATGCAGAAGGACAAATGGATGAAAGGATGGCCGCATCTGGCAACTTTACTGTTTGCTTTTTTTCAATGCAAAGGAGGAGCGTATAATTATTAAAAAGGGTATTTTTGGAGATGGACAGGCAGGCTGTAGGGGAGGAGGTAGGCCTGTATTTTGAACTTAAAAACTCAAATGGGTTTTTGGGTTCAAAATGTGTATTTTTCACTAATGCTGCTATCCTTTTATAATCCATAATTTTTGGGCCAGGTAGTCTAATTCCTTGGCGACATAATAACAGTATGAGTGCATGATTTGGGAAAATAGATGCAGAAGGACAAATGGATGAAAGGATGGCCGCATCTGGCAACTTTACTGTTTGCTTTTTTTCAATGCAAAGGAGAGGCGTATAATTATTAAAAATCGTATTTTTGGAGATGGACAGGCAGGCTGTAGGGGAGGAGGTAGGCCTGTATTTTGAACTTAAAAACTCAAATGGGTTTTTGGGTTCAAAATGTGTTTTTTTCACTAATGCTGCTATCCTTTTATAATTCATAATGTTTGGGCCAGGTAGTCTAATTACTTGGCGACATAATAACAGTATGAGTGCATGGTTTGGGAAAATAGATGCAGAAGGACAAATGGATGAAAGGATGGCCTCATCTGGCAACTTTACTGTTTGCTTTTTTTCAATGCAAAGGAGGAGCGTATAATTATTAAAAAGGGTATTTTTGGACATGGACAGGCAGGCTGTAGGGGAGGAGGTAGGCCTGTATTTTGAACTTAAAAACTCAAATGGGTTTTTGGGTTCAAAATGTGTATTTTTCACTAATGCTGCTATCCTTTTATAATCCCTAATTTTTGGGCAAGGTAGTCTAATTACTTGGCGACATAATAACAGTATGAGTGCATGGTTTGGGGAAAATAGATGCAGAAGGACAAATGGATGAAAGGATGGCCGCATCTTTCAACTTTACTGTTTGCTTTTTTTCAATGCAAAGGAGGAGCGTATAATTATTAAAAAGGGTATTTTTGGAGATGGACAGGCAGGCTGTAGGGGAGGAGGTAGGCCTGTATTTTGAACTTAAAAACTCAAATGGGTTTTTGGGTTCAAAATGTGTATTTTTCACTAATGCTGCTATCCTTTTATAATCCATAATTTTTGGGCAAGGTAGTCTAATTACTTGGCGACATAATAACAGTATGAGTGCGTGGTTTGGGAAAATAGATGCAGAAGGACAAATGGATGAAAGGATGGCCGCATCTGGCAACTTTACTGTTTGCTTTTTTTCAATGCAAAGGAGGAGCGTATAATTGTTAAAAGGCTATTTTTGGAGATGGACAGGCAGGCTGTAGGGGAGGAGGTAGGCCTGTATTTTGAACTTAAAAACTCATATGGGTTTTTGGGTTCAAAATGTGTATTTTTCCCTTATGCAGCTATCCTTTTATAATCCATAATTTTTGGGCCAGGTAGTCTAATTACTTGGCGACATAATAACAGTATGAGTGCATGGTTTGGGAAAATAGATGCAGAAGGACAAATGGATGAAAGGATGGCCGCATCTGGCAACTTTACTGTTTGCTTTTTTTCAATGCAAAGGAGGAGCGTATAATTATTAAAAATGGTATTTTTGGAGATGGACAGGCAGGCTGTAGGGGAGGAGGTAGGCCTGTATTTTGAACTTAAAAACGCAAATGGGTTTTTGGGTTCAAAATGTGTTTTTTTCACTAATGCTGCTATCCTTTTATAATCCATAATTTTTGGGCAAGGTAGTCTAATTACTTGGCGACATAATAACAGTATGAGTGCATGGTTTGGGAAAATAGCTGCAGAAGGACAAATGGATGAAAGGATGGCCACATCTGGCAACTTTACTGTTTGCTTTTTTTCAATGCAAAGGAGGAGCGTATAATTATTAAAAGGGTATTTTTGGAGATGGATAGGCAGGCTGTAGGGGAGGAGGTAGGCCTGTATTTTGAACTTAAAAACTCAAATGGGTTTTTGGGTTCAAAATGTGTATTTTTCACTAATGCTGCTATCCTTTTATAAACCATAATTTTTGGGCCAGGTAGTCTAATTACTTGGCGACATAATAACAGTATGAGTGCATGGTTTGGGAAAATAGATGCAGAAGGACAAATGGATGAAAGGATGGCCGCATCTGGCAACTTTACTGTTTGCTCTTTTTCAATGCAAAGGAGAGGCGTATAATTATTAAAAATCGTATTTTTGGAGATGGACAGGCAGGCTGTAGGGGAGGAGGTAGGCCTGTATTTTGAACTTAAAAACTCAAATTGGTTTTTGGGTTCAAAATGTGTTTTTTTCACTAATGCTGCTATCCTTTTATAATTCATAATGTTTGGGCCAGGTAGTCTAATTACTTGGCGACATAATAACAGTATGAGTGCATGGTTTGGGAAAATAGATGCAGAAGGACAAATGGATGAAAGGATAGCAGCATATGGCAACTTAACTGTTTGTTTTTCCAAAGCAAATGAAGAGTGCATAATTATTAAAAAAGGGTATTTTTGGAGATGGATAGGCAGGCTGATGGGGAGGAGGTAGGCCTGTATTTTGAACTTAAAAACTCAAATGGGTTTTTGGGTTCAAAATATGTATTTTTCCCTTATGCTGCTATCCTTTTATAATCCATAATTTTTGGGCCAGGTAGTCTAATTACTTGGCGACATAATAACAGTATGAGTGCATGGTTTGGGAAAATAGATGCAGAAGGACAAATGGATGAAAGGATGGCCGCATCTGGCAACTTTACTGTTTGCTTTTTTTCAATGCAAAGGAGGAGCGTATAATTATTAAAAGGGTATTTTTGGAGATGGACAGGCAGGCTGTAGGGGAGGAGGTAGGCCTGTATTTTGAACTTAAAAACTCAAATGGGTTTTTGGGTTCAAAATGTGTATTTTTCCCTTATGCAGCTATCCTTTTATAATCCATAATTTTTGGGCCAGGTAGTCTAATTACTTGGCGACATAATAACAGTATGAGTGCATAGTTTGGGAAAATAGATGCAGAAGGACAAATGGATGAAAGGATGGCCGCATCTGGCAACTTTACTGTTTGCTTTTTTTCAATGCAAAGGAGGAGCGTATAATTATTAAAAATGGTATTTTTGGAGATGGACAGGCAGGCTGTAGGGGAGGAGGTAGGCCTATATTTTGAACTTAAAAACGCAAATGGGTTTTTGGGTTCAAAATGTGTTTTTTTCACTAATGCTGCTATCCTTTTATAATCCATAATTTTTGGGCCAGGTAGTCTAATTACTTGGCGACATAATAACAGTATGAGTGCATGGTTTGGGAAAATAGATGCAGAAGGACAAATGGATGAAAGGATGGCCGCATCTGGCAACTTTACTGTTTGCTTTTTTTCAATGCAAAGGAGAGGCGTATAATTATTAAAAATCGTATTTTTGGAGATGGACAGGCAGGCTGTAGGGGAGGAGGTAGGCCTGTATTTTGAACTTAAAAACTCAAATGGGTTTTTGGGTTCAAAATGTCTATTTTTCCCTTATGCTGCTATCCTTTTATAATCCATCATTTTTGGGCCAGGTAGTCTAATTACTTGGCGACATAATAACAGTATGAGTGCGTGGTTTGGGAAAATAGATGCAGAAGGACAAATGGATGAAAGGATGGCCGCATCTGGCAACTTTACTGTTTGCTTTTTTTCAATGCAAAGGAGGAGCGTATAATTATTAAAAAGGGTATTTTTGGAGATGGACAGGCAGGCTATAGGGGAGGAGGTAGAAAGAAAGAAAGAAGGGGCAGCGGCACCCATTGCCGGCGCCGCTGCCCCGTTGCCTCCCCCATCCCCGGTTGTATAATTACCTGTTGCTGGGGTCGGGTCAGCGCTGCTTCAGGCCTCCGGTGTGCATCCCCTGCGTCGTTGCTATGCGCTGCATGGCGCGGTGCAATGACGAGTGACGTCACTCGTCATTGCGTCTCGCAACGCATAACAATGATGCAGGGGACGCACACCGGAGGCCTGAAGCAGCGCGGACCCGACCCCGGCAACAGGTAATTATACAACTAGGGATGGGATAGGCAACGGGGCAGCGGCGACGGCAATGGGTGCCGCTGCCCCTTATCTCCCCCTGGCTATCGGTGCAGCTGCCCCATTGCCGGCGCCGCTTCTCTCCCCCTGGCTATCGGCGCTGGCAATGGGACAGCGGCACCGATAGCCAGGGGGAGAGAAGGGGCAGCGGCGCCGATAGCAGGGGGAGAGAAGCGGCGGTAGCAGGGCTCTAGAACCCAGGAAAGGCAGGGGGAGAGAAGCAGGCAGCGACGGCCTCTCTCCCCCTGCCTTTCCTGGGGGCTCTGTGGGGTGAGAAGCAGTGTATCGGGGTATACACATGCACACACACGCACCCTCATTTTATGAAGGATATTTGGGTAAAAACTTTTTTTACCCAAATATCCTTGGTAAAATGAGGGTGCGTGTTATAGGCCGGTGCGTTGTACACCCCGATAAATACGGTAATGTTCCCTTATGCTGCTACCCTTTTATAATCCATAATTTTTGGGCCAGGTAGTCTAATTACTTGGCGACATAATAACAGTATGAGTGCATGGTTTGGGAAAATAGATGCAGAAGGACAAATGGATGAAAGGATAGCAGCATATGGCAACTTAACTGTTTGTTTTTCCAAAGCAAATGAAGAGTGCATAATTATTAAAAAAAGGGTATTTTTGGAGATGGATAGGCAGGCTGATGGGGAGGAGGTAGGCCTGTATTTTGAACTTAAAAACTCAAATGGGTTTTTGGGTTCAAAATATGTATTTTTCCCTTATGCTGCTATCCTTTTATAATCCATAATTTTTGGGCCAGGTAGTCTAATTACTTGGCGACATAATAACAGTATGAGTGCATGGTTTGGGAAAATAGATGCAGAAGGACAAATGGATGAAAGGATGGCTGCATCTGGCAACTTTACTGTTTGCTTTTTTTCAATGCAAAGGAGGAGCGTATAATTATTAAAAGGGTATTTTTGGAGATGGACAGGCAGGCTGTAGGGGAGGAGGTAGGCCTGTATTTTGAACTTAAAAACTCAAATGGGTTTTTGGGTTCAAAATGTGTATTTTTCCCTTATGCAGCTATCCTTTTATAATCCATAATTTTTGGGCCAGGTAGTCTAATTACTTGGCGACATAATAACAGTATGAGTGCATGGTTTGGGAAAATAGATGCAGAAGGACAAATGGATGAAAGGATGGCCGCATCTGGCAACTTTACTGTTTGCTTTTTTTCAATGCAAAGGAGGAGCGTATAATTATTAAAAATGGTATTTTTGGAGATGGACAGGCAGGCTGTAGGGGAGGAGGTAGGCCTATATTTTGAACTTAAAAACGCAAATGGGTTTTTGGGTTCAAAATGTGTTTTTTTCACTAATGCTGCTATCCTTTTATAATCCATAATTTTTGGGCCAGGTAGTCTAATTACTTGGCGACATAATAACAGTATGAGTGCATGGTTTGGGAAAATAGATGCAGAAGGACAAATGGATGAAAGGATGGCCGCATCTGGCAACTTTACTGTTTGCTTTTTTTCAATGCAAAGGAGAGGCGTATAATTATTAAAAATCGTATTTTTGGAGATGGACAGGCAGGCTGTAGGGGAGGAGGTAGGCCTGTATTTTGAACTTAAAAACTCAAATGGGTTTTTGGGTTCAAAATGTCTATTTTTCCCTTATGCTGCTATCCTTTTATAATCCATAATTTTTGAGCCAGGTAGTCTAATTACTTGGCGACATAATAACAGTATGAGTGCGTGGTTTGGGAAAATAGATGCAGAAGGACAAATGGATGAAAGGATGGCCGCATCTGGCAACTTTACTGTTTGCTTTTTTTCAATGCAAAGGAGGAGCGTATAATTATTAAAAAGGGTATTTTTGGAGATGGACAGGCAGGCTGTAGGGGAGGAGGTAGAAAGAAAGAAAGAAGGGGCAGCGGCACCCATTGCCGGCGCCGCTGCCCCGTTGCCTCCCCCATCCCCGGTTGTATAATTACCTGTTGCTGGGGTCGGGTCAGCGCTGCTTCAGGTCTCCGGTGTGCATCCCCTGCGTCGTTGCTATGCGCTGCATGGCGCGGTGCAATGACGAGTGACGTCACTCGTCATTGCGTCTCGCAACGCATAACAATGATGCAGGGGACGCACACCGGAGGCCTGAAGCAGCGCGGACCCGACCCCGGCAACAGGTAATTATACAACTAGGGATGGGATAGGCAACGGGGCAGCGGCGACGGCAATGGGTGCCGCTGCCCCTTATCTCCCCCTGGCTATCGTTGCCGCTGCCCCATTGCCGGCGCCGCTTCTCTCCCCCTGGCTATCGGCGCTGGCAATGGGACAGCGGCACCGATAGCCAGGGGGAGAGAAGGGGCAGCGGCGCCGATAGCAGGGGGAGAGAAGCGGCGGTAGCAGGGCTCTAGAACCCAGGAAAGGCAGGGGGAGAGAAGCAGGTAGCGACGGCCTCTCTCCCCCTGCCTTTCCTGGGGGCTCTGTGGGGTGAGAAGCAGTGTATCGGGGTATACACATGAACACACGCACCCTCATTTTATGAAGGATATTTGGGTAAAAACTTTTTTTACCCAAATATCCTTGGTAAAATGAGGGTGCGTGTTATAGGCCGGTGCGTTGTACACCCCGATAAATACGGTAATGTTCCCTTATGCTGCTACCCTTTTATAATCCATAATTTTTGGGCCAGGTAGTCTAATTACTTGGCGACATAATAACAGTATGAGTGCATGGTTTGGGAAAATAGATGCAGAAGGACAAATGGATGAAAGGATAGCAGCATATGGCAACTTAACTGTTTGTTTTTCCAAAGCAAATGAAGAGTGCATAATTATTAAAAAAGGGTATTTTTGGAGATGGATAGGCAGGCTGATGGGGAGGAGGTAGGCCTGTATTTTGAACTTAAAAACTCAAATGGGTTTTTGGGTTCAAAATGTCTATTTTTCCCTTATGCTGCTATCCTTTTATAATCCATAATTTTTGGGCCAGGTAGTCTAATTACTTGGCGACATAATAACAGTATGAGTGCGTGGTTTGGGAAAATAGATGCAGAAGGACAAATGGATGAAAGGATGGCCGCATCTGGCAACTTTACTGTTTGCTTTTTTTCAATGCAAAGGAGGAGCGTATAATTATTAAAAAGGGTATTTTTGGAGATGGACAGGCAGGCTGTAGGGGAGGAGGTAGAAAGAAAGAAAGAAGGGGCAGCGGCACCCATTGCCGGCGCCGCTGCCCCGTTGCCTCCCCCATCCCCGGTTGTATAATTACCTGTTGCTGGGGTCGGGTCAGCGCTGCTTCAGGCCTCCGGTGTGCATCCCCTGCGTCGTTGCTATGCGCTGCATGGCGCGGTGCAATGACGAGTGACGTCACTCGTCATTGCGTCTCGCAACGCATAACAATGATGCAGGGGACGCACACCGGAGGCCTGAAGCAGCGCGGACCCGACCCCGGCAACAGGTAATTATACAACTAGGGATGGGTTAGGCAACGGGGCAGCGGCGACGGCAATGGGTGCCGCTGCCCCTTATCTCCCCCTGGCTATCGGTGCAGCTGCCCCATTGCCGGCGCCGCTTCTCTCCCCCTGGCTATCGGCGCTGGCAATGGGACAGCGGCACCGATAGCCAGGGGGAGAGAAGGGGCAGCGGCGCCGATAGCAGGGGGAGAGAAGCGGCGGTAGCAGGGCTCTAGAACCCAGGAAAGGCAGGGGGAGAGAAGCAGGCAGCGACGGCCTCTCTCCCCCTGCCTTTCCTGGGGGCTCTGTGGGGTGAGAAGCAGTGTATCGGGGTATACACATGCACACACACGCACCCTCATTTTATGAAGGATATTTGGGTAAAAACTTTTTTTACCCAAATATCCTTGGTAAAATGAGGGTGTGTGTTATAGGCCGGTGCGTTGTACACCCCGATAAATACGGTAATGTTCCCTTATGCTGCTACCCTTTTATAATCCATAATTTTTGGGCCAGGTAGTCTAATTACTTGGCGACATAATAACAGTATGAGTGCATGGTTTGGGAAAATAGATGCAGAAGGACAAATGGATGAAAGGATAGCAGCATATGGCAACTTAACTGTTTGTTTTTCCAAAGCAAATGAAGAGTGCATAATTATTAAAAAAGGGTATTTTTGGAGATGGATAGGCAGGCTGATGGGGAGGAGGTAGGCCTGTATTTTGAACTTAAAAACTCAAATGGGTTTTTGGGTTCAAAATATGTATTTTTCCCTTATGCTGCTATCCTTTTATAATCCATAATTTTTGGGCCAGGTAGTCTAATTACTTGGCGACATAATAACAGTATGAGTGCATGGTTTGGGAAAATAGATGCAGAAGGACAAATGGATGAAAGGATGGCTGCATCTGGCAACTTTACTGTTTGCTTTTTTTCAATGCAAAGGAGGAGCGTATAATTATTAAAAGGGTATTTTTGGAGATGGACAGGCAGGCTGTAGGGGAGGAGGTAGGCCTGTATTTTGAACTTAAAAACTCAAATGGGTTTTTGGGTTCAAAATGTGTATTTTTCCCTTATGCAGCTATCCTTTTATAATCCATAATTTTTGGGCCAGGTAGTCTAATTACTTGGCGACATAATAACAGTATGAGTGCATGGTTTGGGAAAATAGATGCAGAAGGACAAATGGATGAAAGGATGGCCGCATCTGGCAACTTTACTGTTTGCTTTTTTTCAATGCAAAGGAGGAGCGTATAATTATTAAAAATGGTATTTTTGGAGATGGACAGGCAGGCTGTAGGGGTGGAGGTAGGCCTATATTTTGAACTTAAAAACGCAAATGGGTTTTTGGGTTCAAAATGTGTTTTTTTCACTAATGCTGCTATCCTTTTATAATCCATAATTTTTGGGCCAGGTAGTCTAATTACTTGGCGACATAATAACAGTATGAGTGCATGGTTTGGGAAAATAGATGCAGAAGGACAAATGGATGAAAGGATGGCCGCATCTGGCAACTTTACTGTTTGCTTTTTTTCAATGCAAAGGAGAGGCGTATAATTATTAAAAATCGTATTTTTGGAGATGGACAGGCAGGCTGTAGGGGAGGAGGTAGGCCTGTATTTTGAACTTAAAAACTCAAATGGGTTTTTGGGTTCAAAATGTCTATTTTTCCCTTATGCTGCTATCCTTTTATAATCCATAATTTTTGGGCCAGGTAGTCTAATTACTTGGCGACATAATAACAGTATGAGTGCGTGGTTTGGGAAAATAGATGCAGAAGGACAAATGGATGAAAGGATGGCCGCATCTGGCAACTTTACTGTTTGCTTTTTTTCAATGCAAAGGAGGAGCATATAATTATTAAAAAGGGTATTTTTGGAGATGGACAGGCAGGCTGTAGGGGAGGAGGTAGAAAGAAAGAAAGAAGGGGCAGCGGCACCCATTGCCGGCGCCGCTGCCCCGTTGCCTCCCCCATCCCCGGTTGTATAATTACCTGTTGCTGGGGTCGGGTCAGCGCTGCTTCAGGCCTCCGGTGTGCATCCCCTGCGTCGTTGCTATGCGCTGCATGGCGCGGTGCAATGACGAGTGACGTCACTCGTCATTGCGTCTCGCAACGCATAACAATGATGCAGGGGACGCACACCGGAGGCCTGAAGCAGCGCGGACCCGACCCCGGCAACAGGTAATTATACAACTAGGGATGGGATAGGCAACGGGGCAGCGGCGACGGCAATGGGTGCCGCTGCCCCTTATCTCCCCCTGGCTATCGGTGCAGCTGCCCCATTGCCGGCGCCGCTTCTCTCCCCCTGGCTATCGGCGCTGGCAATGGGACAGCGGCACCGATAGCCAGGGGGAGAGAAGGGGCAGCGGTGCCGATAGCAGGGGGAGAGAAGCGGCGGTAGCAGGGCTCTAGAACCCAGGAAAGGCAGGGGGAGAGAAGCAGGCAGCGACGGCCTCTCTCCCCCTGCCTTTCCTGGGGGCTCTGTGGGGTGAGAAGCAGTGTATCGGGGTATACACATGCACACACACGCACCCTCATTTTATGAAGGATATTTGGGTAAAAACTTTTTTTACCCAAATATCCTTGGTAAAATGAGGGTGCGTGTTATAGGCCGGTGCGTTGTACACCCCGATAAATACGGTAATGTTCCCTTATGCTGCTACCCTTTTATAATCCATAATTTTTGGGCCAGGTAGTCTAATTACTTGGCGACATAATAACAGTATGAGTGCATGGTTTGGGAAAATAGATGCAGAAGGACAAATGGATGAAAGGATAGCAGCATATGGCAACTTAACTGTTTGTTTTTCCAAAGCAAATGAAGAGTGCATAATTATTAAAAAAGGGTATTTTTGGAGATGGATAGGCAGGCTGATGGGGAGGAGGTAGGCCTGTATTTTGAACTTAAAAACTCAAATGGGTTTTTGGGTTCAAAATATGTATTTTTCCCTTATGCTGCTATCCTTTTATAATCCATAATTTTTGGGCCAGGTAGTCTAATTACTTGGCGACATAATAACAGTATGAGTGCATGGTTTGGGAAAATAGATGCAGAAGGACAAATGGATGAAAGGATGGCTGCATCTGGCAACTTTACTGTTTGCTTTTTTTCAATGCAAAGGAGGAGCGTATAATTATTAAAAGGGTATTTTTGGAGATGGACAGGCAGGCTGTAGGGGAGGAGGTAGGCCTGTATTTTGAACTTAAAAACTCAAATGGGTTTTTGGGTTCAAAATGTGTATTTTTCCCTTATGCTTCTATCCTTTTATAATCCATAATTTTTGGGCCAGGTAGTCTAATTACTTGGCGACATAATAACAGTATGAGTGCGTGGTTTGGGAAAATAGATGCAGAAGGACAAATGGATGAAAGGATGGCCGCATCTGGCAACTTTACTGTTTGCTTTTTTTCAATGCAAAGGAGGAGCGTATAATTATTAAAAGGCTATTTTTGGAGATGGACAGGCAGGCTGTAGGGGAGGAGGTAGGCCTGTATTTTGAACTTAAAAACTCAAATGGGTTTTTGGGTTCAAAATGTGTATTTTTCCCTTATGCAGCTATCCTTTTATAATCCATAATTTTTGGGCCAGGTAGTCTAATTACTTGGCGACATAATAACAGTATGAGTGCATGGTTTGGGAAAATAGATGCAGAAGGACAAATGGATGAAAGGATGGCCGCATCTGGCAACTTTACTGTTTGCTTTTTTTCAATGCAAAGGAGGAGCGTATAATTATTAAAAATTGTATTTTTGGAGATGGACAGGCAGGCTGTAGGGGAGGAGGTAGGCCTGTATTTTGAACTTAAAAACGCAAATGGGTTTTTGGGTTCAAAATGTGTTTTTTTCACTAATGCTGCTATCCTTTTATAATCCATAATTTTTGGGCAAGGTAGTCTAATTACTTGGCGACATAATAACAGTATGAGTGCATGGTTTGGGAAAATAGCTGCAGAAGGACAAATGGATGAAAGGATGGCCGCATCTGGCAACTTTACTGTTTGCTTTTTTTCAATGCAAAGGAGGAGCGTATAATTATTAAAAGGGTATTTTTGGAGATGGATAGGCAGGCTGTAGGGGAGGAGGTAGGCCTGTATTTTGAACTTAAAAACTCAAATGGGTTTTTGGGTTCAAAATGTGTATTTTTCACTAATGCTGCTATCCTTTTATAAACCATAATTTTTGGGCCAGGTAGTCTAATTACTTGGCGACATAATAACAGTATGAGTGCATGGTTTGGGAAAATAGATGCAGAAGGACAAATGGATGAAAGGATGGCCGCATCTGGCAACTTTACTGTTTGCTCTTTTTCAATGCAAAGGAGGAGCGTATAATTATTAAAAAGGGTATTTTTGGAGATGGACAGGCAGGCTGTAGGGGAGGAGGTAGGCCTGTATTTTGAAATTAAAAACTCAAATGGGTTTTTGGGTTCAAAATGTGTATTTTTTACTAATGCTGCTATCCTTTTATAATCCATAATTTTTGGGCAAGGTAGTCTAAGTACTTGGCGACATAATAACAGTATGAGTGCATGGTTTGGGAAAATAGATGCAGAAGGACAAATGGATGAAAGGATGGCCGCATCTGGCAACTTTACTGTTTGCTTTTTTTCAATGCAAAGGAGGAGCGTATAATTATTAAAAAGGGTATTTTTGGAGATGGACAGGCAGGCTGTAGGGGAGGAGGTAGGCCTGTATTTTGAACTTAAAAACTCAAATGGGTTTTTGGGTTCAAAATGTGTTTTTTTCACTAATGCTGCTATCCTTTTATAATTCATAATGTTTGGGCCAGGTAGTCTAATTACTTGGCGACATAATAACAGTATGAGTGCATGGTTTGGGAAAATAGATGCAGAAGGACAAATGGATGAAAGGATGGCTGCATCTGGCAACTTTACTGTTTGCTTTTTTCAATGCAAAGGAGGAGCGTATAATTATTAAAAAGGGTATTTTTGGAGATGGACAGGCAGGCTGTAGGGGAGGAGGTAGGCCTGTATTTTGAACTTAAAAACTCAAATGGGTTTTTGGGTTCAAAATGTGTATTTTTCACTAATGCTGCTATCCTTTTATAATCCATAATTTTTGGGCCAGGTAGTCTAATTACTTGGCGACATAATAACAGTATGAGTGCATGATTTGGGAAAATAGATGCAGAAGGACAAATGGATGAAAGGATGGCCGCATCTGGCAACTTTACTGTTTGCTTTTTTTCAATGCAAAGGAGGAGCGTATAATTATTAAAAAGGGTATTTTTGGAGATGGACAGGCAGGCTGTAGGGGAGGAGGTAGGCCTGTATTTTGAACTTAAAAACTCAAATGGGTTTTTGGGTTCAAAATGTGTATTTTTCACTAATGCTGCTATCCTTTTATAATCCATAATTTTTGGGCCAGGTAGTCTAATTACTTGGCGACATAATAACAGTATGAGTGCATGATTTGGGAAAATAGATGCAGAAGGACAAATGGATGAAAGGATGGCCGCATCTGGCAACTTTACTGTTTGCTTTTTTTCAATGCAAAGGAGAGGCATATAATTATTAAAAATCGTATTTTTGGAGATGGACAGGCAGGCTGTAGGGGAGGAGGTAGGCCTGTATTTTGAACTTAAAAACTCAAATGGGTTTTTGGGTTCAAAATGTGTTTTTTTCACTAATGCTGCTATCCTTTTATAATTCATAATGTTTGGGCCAGGTAGTCTAATTACTTGGCGACATAATAACAGTATGAGTGCATGATTTGGGAAAATAGATGCAGAAGGACAAATGGATGAAAGGATGGCCGCATCTGGCAACTTTACTGTTTGCTTTTTTTCAATGCAAAGGAGGAGCGTATAATTATTAAAAAGGGTATTTTTGGAGATGGACAGGCAGGCTGTAGGGGAGGAGGTAGGCCTGTATTTTGAACTTAAAAACTCAAATGGGTTTTTGGGTTCAAAATGTGTATTTTTCACTAATGCTGCTATCCTTTTATAATCCATAATTTTTGGGCCGGGTAGTCTAATTCCTTGGCGACATAATAACAGTATGAGTGCATGATTTGGGAAAATAGATGCAGAAGGACAAATGGATGAAAGGATGGCCGCATCTGGCAACTTTACTGTTTGCTTTTTTTCAATGCAAAGGAGAGGCGTATAATTATTAAAAATCGTATTTTTGGAGATGGACAGGCAGGCTGTAGGGGAGGAGGTAGGCCTGTATTTTGAACTTAAAAACTCAAATGGGTTTTTGGGTTCAAAATGTGTTTTTTTCACTAATGCTGCTATCCTTTTATAATTCATAATGTTTGGGCCAGGTAGTCTAATTACTTGGCGACATAATAACAGTATGAGTGCATGGTTTGGGAAAATAGATGCAGAAGGACAAATGGATGAAAGGATGGCCTCATCTGGCAACTTTACTGTTTGCTTTTTTTCAATGCAAAGGAGGAGCGTATAATTATTAAAAAGGGTATTTTTGGAGATGGACATGCAGGCTGTAGGGGAGGAGGTAGGCCTGTATTTTGAACTTAAAAACTCAAATGGGTTTTTGGGTTCAAAATGTGTATTTTTCACTAATGCTGCTATCCTTTTATAATCCATAATTTTTGGGCCAGGTAGTCTAATTACTTGGCGACATAATAACAGTATGAGTGCATGATTTGGGAAAATAGATGCAGAAGGACAAATGGATGAAAGGATGGCCGCATCTGGCAACTTTACTGTTTGCTTTTTTTCAATGCAAAGGAGAGGCGTATAATTATTAAAAATCTTATTTTTGGAGATGGACAGGCAGGCTGTAGGGGAGGAGGTAGGCCTGTATTTTGAACTTAAAAACTCAAATGGGTTTTTGGGTTCAAAATGTGTTTTTTTCACTAATGCTGCTATCCTTTTATAATCCCAAATTTTTGGGCAAGGTAGTCTAATTACTTGGCGACATAATAACAGTATGAGTGCATGGTTTGGGGAAAATAGATGCAGAAGGACAAATGGATGAAAGGATGGCCGCATCTTTCAACTTTACTGTTTGCTTTTTTTCAATGCAAAGGAGGAGCGTATAATTATTAAAAAGGGTATTTTTGGAGATGGACAGGCAGGCTGTAGGGGAGGAGGTAGGCCTGTATTTTGAACTTAAAAACTCAAATGGGTTTTTGGGTTCAAAATGTGTTTTTTTCACTAATGCTGCTATCCTTTTATAATTCATAATGTTTGGGCCAGGTAGTCTAATTACTTGGCGACATAATAACAGTATGAGTGCATGGTTTGGGAAAATAGATGCAGAAGGACAAATGGATGAAAGGATGGCCGCATCTGGCAACTTTACTGTTTGCTTTTTTTCAATGCAAAGGAGGAGCGTATAATTATTAAAAAGGGTATTTTTGGAGATGGACAGGCAGGCTGTAGGGGAGGAGGTAGGCCTGTATTTTGAACTTAAAAACTCAAATGGGTTTTTGGGTTCAAAATGTGTATTTTTCACTAATGCTGCTATCCTTTTATAATCCATAATTTTTGGGCCAGGTAGTCTAATTCCTTGGCGACATAATAACAGTATGAGTGCATGATTTGGGAAAATAGATGCAGAAGGACAAATGGATGAAAGGATGGCCGCATCTGGCAACTTTACTGTTTGCTTTTTTTCAATGCAAAGGAGAGGCGTATAATTATTAAAAATCGTATTTTTGGAGATGGACAGGCAGGCTGTAGGGGAGGAGGTAGGCCTGTATTTTGAACTTAAAAACTCAAATGGGTTTTTGGGTTCAAAATGTGTTTTTTTCACTAATGCTGCTATCCTTTTATAATTCATAATGTTTGGGCCAGGTAGTCTAATTACTTGGCGACATAATAACAGTATGAGTGCATGGTTTGGGAAAATAGATGCAGAAGGACAAATGGATGAAAGGATGGCCTCATCTGGCAACTTTACTGTTTGCTTTTTTTCAATGCAAAGGAGGAGCGTATAATTATTAAAAAGGGTATTTTTGGAGATGGACAGGCAGGCTGTAGGGGAGGAGGTAGGCCTGTATTTTGAACTTAAAAACTCAAATGGGTTTTTGGGTTCAAAATGTGTATTTTTCACTAATGCTGCTATCCTTTTATAATCCATAATTTTTGGGCCAGGTAGTCTAATTACTTGGCGACATAATAACAGTATGAGTGCATGATTTGGGAAAATAGATGCAGAAGGACAAATGGATGAAAGGATGGCCGCATCTGGCAACTTTACTGTTTGCTTTTTTTCAATGCAAAGGAGAGGCGTATAATTATTAAAAATCGTATTTTTGGAGATGGACAGGCAGGCTGTAGGGGAGGAGGTAGGCCTGTATTTTGAACTTAAAAACTCAAATGGGTTTTTGGGTTCAAAATGTGTATTTTTCACTAATGCTGCTATCCTTTTATAATCCATAATTTTTGGGCCAGGTAGTCTAATTACTTGGCGACATAATAACAGTATGAGTGCATGATTTGGGAAAATAGATGCAGAAGGACAAATGGATGAAAGGATGGCCGCATCTGGCAACTTTACTGTTTGCTTTTTTTCAATGCAAAGGAGAGGCGTATAATTATTAAAAATCTTATTTTTGGAGATGGACAGGCAGGCTGTAGGGGAGGAGGTAGGCCTGTATTTTGAACTTAAAAACTCAAATGGGTTTTTGGGTTCAAAATGTGTTTTTTTCACTAATGCTGCTATCCTTTTATAATCCCAAATTTTTGGGCAAGGTAGTCTAATTACTTGGCGACATAATAACAGTATGAGTGCATGGTTTGGGGAAAATAGATGCAGAAGGACAAATGGATGAAAGGATGGCCGCATCTTTCAACTTTACTGTTTGCTTTTTTTCAATGCAAAGGAGGAGCGTATAATTATTAAAAAGGGTATTTTTGGAGATGGACAGGCAGGCTGTAGGGGAGGAGGTAGGCCTGTATTTTGAACTTAAAAACTCAAATGGGTTTTTGGGTTCAAAATGTGTTTTTTTCACTAATGCTGCTATCCTTTTATAATTCATAATGTTTGGGCCAGGTAGTCTAATTACTTGGCGACATAATAACAGTATGAGTGCATGGTTTGGGAAAATAGATGCAGAAGGACAAATGGATGAAAGGATGGCCGCATCTGGCAACTTTACTGTTTGCTTTTTTTCAATGCAAAGGAGGAGCGTATAATTATTAAAAAGGGTATTTTTGGAGATGGACAGGCAGGCTGTAGGGGAGGAGGTAGGCCTGTATTTTGAACTTAAAAACTCAAATGGGTTTTTGGGTTCAAAATGTGTATTTTTCACTAATGCTGCTATCCTTTTATAATCCATAATTTTTGGGCCAGGTAGTCTAATTCCTTGGCGACATAATAACAGTATGAGTGCATGATTTGGGAAAATAGATGCAGAAGGACAAATGGATGAAAGGATGGCCGCATCTGGCAACTTTACTGTTTGCTTTTTTTCAATGCAAAGGAGAGGCGTATAATTATTAAAAATCGTATTTTTGGAGATGGACAGGCAGGCTGTAGGGGAGGAGGTAGGCCTGTATTTTGAACTTAAAAACTCAAATGGGTTTTTGGGTTCAAAATGTGTTTTTTTCACTAATGCTGCTATCCTTTTATAATTCATAATGTTTGGGCCAGGTAGTCTAATTACTTGGCGACATAATAACAGTATGAGTGCATGGTTTGGGAAAATAGATGCAGAAGGACAAATGGATGAAAGGATGGCCTCATCTGGCAACTTTACTGTTTGCTTTTTTTCAATGCAAAGGAGGAGCGTATAATTATTAAAAAGGGTATTTTTGGAGATGGACAGGCAGGCTGTAGGGGAGGAGGTAGGCCTGTATTTTGAACTTAAAAACTCAAATGGGTTTTTGTGTTCAAAATGTGTATTTTTCACTAATGCTGCTATCCTTTTATAATCCATAATTTTTGGGCCAGGTAGTCTAATTACTTGGCGACATAATAACAGTATGAGTGCATGATTTGGGAAAATAGATGCAGAAGGACAAATGGATGAAAGGATGGCCGCATCTGGCAACTTTACTGTTTGCTTTTTTTCAATGCAAAGGAGAGGCGTATAATTATTAAAAATCGTATTTTTGGAGATGGACAGGCAGGCTGTAGGGGAGGAGGTAGGCCTGTATTTTGAACTTAAAAACTCAAATGGGTTTTTGGGTTCAAAATGTGTATTTTTCACTAATGCTGCTATCCTTTTATAATCCATAATTTTTGGGCCAGGTAGTCTAATTACTTGGCGACATAATAACAGTATGAGTGCATGATTTGGGAAAATAGATGCAGAAGGACAAATGGATGAAAGGATGGCCGCATCTGGCAACTTTACTGTTTGCTTTTTTTCAATGCAAAGGAGAGGCGTATAATTATTAAAAATCGTATTTTTGGAGATGGACAGGCAGGCTGTAGGGGAGGAGGTAGGCCTGTATTTTGAACTTAAAAACTCAAATGGGTTTTTGGGTTCAAAATGTGTTTTTTTCACTAATGCTGCTATCCTTTTATAATTCATAATGTTTGGGCCAGGTAGTCTAATTACTTGGCGACATAATAACAGTATGAGTGCATGATTTGGGAAAATAGATGCAGAAGGACAAATGGATGAAAGGATGGCCGCATCTGGCAACTTTACTGTTTGCTTTTTTTCAATGCAAAGGAGGAGCGTATAATTATTAAAAAGGGTATTTTTGGAGATGGACAGGCAGGCTGTAGGGGAGGAGGTAGGCCTGTATTTTGAACTTAAAAACTCAAATGGGTTTTTGGGTTCAAAATGTGTATTTTTCACTAATGCTGCTATCCTTTTATAATCCATAATTTTTGGGCCGGGTAGTCTAATTCCTTGGCGACATAATAACAGTATGAGTGCATGATTTGGGAAAATAGATGCAGAAGGACAAATGGATGAAAGGATGGCCGCATCTGGCAACTTTACTGTTTGCTTTTTTTCAATGCAAAGGAGAGGCGTATAATTATTAAAAATCGTATTTTTGGAGATGGACAGGCAGGCTGTAGGGGAGGAGGTAGGCCTGTATTTTGAACTTAAAAACTCAAATGGGTTTTTGGGTTCAAAATGTGTTTTTTTCACTAATGCTGCTATCCTTTTATAATTCATAATGTTTGGGCCAGGTAGTCTAATTACTTGGCGACATAATAACAGTATGAGTGCATGGTTTGGGAAAATAGATGCAGAAGGACAAATGGATGAAAGGATGGCCTCATCTGGCAACTTTACTGTTTGCTTTTTTTCAATGCAAAGGAGGAGCGTATAATTATTAAAAAGGGTATTTTTGGAGATGGACAGGCAGGCTGTAGGGGAGGAGGTAGGCCTGTATTTTGAACTTAAAAACTCAAATGGGTTTTTGTGTTCAAAATGTGTATTTTTCACTAATGCTGCTATCCTTTTATAATCCATAATTTTTGGGCCAGGTAGTCTAATTACTTGGCGACATAATAACAGTATGAGTGCATGATTTGGGAAAATAGATGCAGAAGGACAAATGGATGAAAGGATGGCCGCATCTGGCAACTTTACTGTTTGCTTTTTTTCAATGCAAAGGAGAGGCGTATAATTATTAAAAATCTTATTTTTGGAGATGGACAGGCAGGCTGTAGGGGAGGAGGTAGGCCTGTATTTTGAACTTAAAAACTCAAATGGGTTTTTGGGTTCAAAATGTGTTTTTTTCACTAATGCTGCTATCCTTTTATAATCCCAAATTTTTGGGCAAGGTAGTCTAATTACTTGGCGACATAATAACAGTATGAGTGCATGGTTTGGGGAAAATAGATGCAGAAGGACAAATGGATGAAAGGATGGCCGCATCTTTCAACTTTACTGTTTGCTTTTTTTCAATGCAAAGGAGGAGCGTATAATTATTAAAAAGGGTATTTTTGGAGATGGACAGGCAGGCTGTAGGGGAGGAGGTAGGCCTGTATTTTGAACTTAAAAACTCAAATGGGTTTTTGGGTTCAAAATGTGTTTTTTTCACTAATGCTGCTATCCTTTTATAATTCATAATGTTTGGGCCAGGTAGTCTAATTACTTGGCGACATAATAACAGTATGAGTGCATGGTTTGGGAAAATAGATGCAGAAGGACAAATGGATGAAAGGATGGCCGCATCTGGCAACTTTACTGTTTGCTTTTTTTCAATGCAAAGGAGGAGCGTATAATTATTAAAAAGGGTATTTTTGGAGATGGACAGGCAGGCTGTAGGGGAGGAGGTAGGCCTGTATTTTGAACTTAAAAACTCAAATGGGTTTTTGGGTTCAAAATGTGTATTTTTCACTAATGCTGCTATCCTTTTATAATCCATAATTTTTGGGCCAGGTAGTCTAATTCCTTGGCGACATAATAACAGTATGAGTGCATGATTTGGGAAAATAGATGCAGAAGGACAAATGGATGAAAGGATGGCCGCATCTGGCAACTTTACTGTTTGCTTTTTTTCAATGCAAAGGAGAGGCGTATAATTATTAAAAATCGTATTTTTGGAGATGGACAGGCAGGCTGTAGGGGAGGAGGTAGGCCTGTATTTTGAACTTAAAAACTCAAATGGGTTTTTGGGTTCAAAATGTGTTTTTTTCACTAATGCTGCTATCCTTTTATAATCCCAAATTTTTGGGCAAGGTAGTCTAATTACTTGGCGACATAATAACAGTATGAGTGCATGGTTTGGGGAAAATAGATGCAGAAGGACAAATGGATGAAAGGATGGCCGCATCTTTCAACTTTACTGTTTGCTTTTTTTCAATGCAAAGGAGGAGCGTATAATTATTAAAAAGGGTATTTTTGGAGATGGACAGGCAGGCTGTAGGGGAGGAGGTAGGCCTGTATTTTGAACTTAAAAACTCAAATGGGTTTTTGGGTTCAAAATGTGTTTTTCACTAATGCTGCTATCCTTTTATAATTCATAATGTTTGGGCCAGGTAGTCTAATTACTTGGCGACATAATAACAGTATGAGTGCATGGTTTGGGAAAATAGATGCAGAAGGACAAATGGATGAAAGGATGGCCGCATCTGGCAACTTTACTGTTTGCTTTTTTTCAATGCAAAGGAGGAGCGTATAATTATTAAAAAGGGTATTTTTGGAGATGGACAGGCAGGCTGTAGGGGAGGAGGTAGGCCTGTATTTTGAACTTAAAAACTCAAATGGGTTTTTGGGTTCAAAATGTGTATTTTTCACTAATGCTGCTATCCTTTTATAATCCATAATTTTTGGGCCAGGTAGTCTAATTCCTTGGCGACATAATAACAGTATGAGTGCATGATTTGGGAAAATAGATGCAGAAGGACAAATGGATGAAAGGATGGCCGCATCTGGCAACTTTACTGTTTGCTTTTTTTCAATGCAAAGGAGAGGCGTATAATTATTAAAAAGGGTATTTTTGGAGATGGACAGGCAGGCTGTAGGGGAGGAGGTAGGCCTGTATTTTGAACTTAAAAACTCAAATGGGTTTTTGGGTTCAAAATGTGTTTTTTTCACTAATGCTGCTATCCTTTTATAATTCATAATGTTTGGGCCAGGTAGTCTAATTACTTGGCGACATAATAACAGTATGAGTGCATGGTTTGGGAAAATAGATGCAGAAGGACAAATGGATGAAAGGATGGCTGCATCTGGCAACTTTACTGTTTGCTTTTTTCAATGCAAAGGAGGAGCGTATAATTATTAAAAAGGGTATTTTTGGAGATGGACAGGCAGGCTGTAGGGGAGGAGGTAGGCCTGTATTTTGAACTTAAAAACTCAAATGGGTTTTTGGGTTCAAAATGTGTATTTTTCACTAATGCTGCTATCCTTTTATAATCCATAATTTTTGGGCCAGGTAGTCTAATTACTTGGCGACATAATAACAGTATGAGTGCATGATTTGGGAAAATAGATGCAGAAGGACAAATGGATGAAAGGATGGCCGCATCTGGCAACTTTACTGTTTGCTTTTTTTCAATGCAAAGGAGAGGCGTATAATTATTAAAAATCGTATTTTTGGAGATGGACAGGCAGGCTGTAGGGGAGGAGGTAGGCCTGTATTTTGAACTTAAAAACTCAAATGGGTTTTTGGGTTCAAAATGTGTTTTTTTCACTAATGCTGCTATCCTTTTATAATTCATAATGTTTGGGCCAGGTAGTCTAATTACTTGGCGACATAATAACAGTATGAGTGCATGATTTGGGAAAATAGATGCAGAAGGACAAATGGATGAAAGGATGGCCGCATCTGGCAACTTTACTGTTTGCTTTTTTTCAATGCAAAGGAGGAGCGTATAATTATTAAAAAGGGTATTTTTGGAGATGGACAGGCAGGCTGTAGGGGAGGAGGTAGGCCTGTATTTTGAACTTAAAAACTCAAATGGGTTTTTGGGTTCAAAATGTGTATTTTTCACTAATGCTGCTATCCTTTTATAATCCATAATTTTTGGGCCGGGTAGTCTAATTCCTTGGCGACATAATAACAGTATGAGTGCATGATTTGGGAAAATAGATGCAGAAGGACAAATGGATGAAAGGATGGCCGCATCTGGCAACTTTACTGTTTGCTTTTTTTCAATGCAAAGGAGAGGCGTATAATTATTAAAAATCGTATTTTTGGAGATGGACAGGCAGGCTGTAGGGGAGGAGGTAGGCCTGTATTTTGAACTTAAAAACTCAAATGGGTTTTTGGGTTCAAAATGTGTTTTTTTCACTAATGCTGCTATCCTTTTATAATTCATAATGTTTGGGCCAGGTAGTCTAATTACTTGGCGACATAATAACAGTATGAGTGCATGGTTTGGGAAAATAGATGCAGAAGGACAAATGGATGAAAGGATGGCCTCATCTGGCAACTTTACTGTTTGCTTTTTTTCAATGCAAAGGAGGAGCGTATAATTATTAAAAAGGGTATTTTTGGAGATGGACAGGCAGGCTGTAGGGGAGGAGGTAGGCCTGTATTTTGAACTTAAAAACTCAAATGGGTTTTTGGGTTCAAAATGTGTATTTTTCACTAATGCTGCTATCCTTTTATAATCCATAATTTTTGGGCCAGGTAGTCTAATTACTTGGCGACATAATAACAGTATGAGTGCATGATTTGGGAAAATAGATGCAGAAGGACAAATGGATGAAAGGATGGCCGCATCTGGCAACTTTACTGTTTGCTTTTTTTCAATGCAAAGGAGAGGCGTATAATTATTAAAAATCTTATTTTTGGAGATGGACAGGCAGGCTGTAGGGGAGGAGGTAGGCCTGTATTTTGAACTTAAAAACTCAAATGGGTTTTTGGGTTCAAAATGTGTTTTTTTCACTAATGCTGCTATCCTTTTATAATCCCAAATTTTTGGGCAAGGTAGTCTAATTACTTGGCGACATAATAACAGTATGAGTGCATGGTTTGGGGAAAATAGATGCAGAAGGACAAATGGATGAAAGGATGGCCGCATCTTTCAACTTTACTGTTTGCTTTTTTTCAATGCAAAGGAGGAGCGTATAATTATTAAAAAGGGTATTTTTGGAGATGGACAGGCAGGCTGTAGGGGAGGAGGTAGGCCTGTATTTTGAACTTAAAAACTCAAATGGGTTTTTGGGTTCAAAATGTGTTTTTTTCACTAATGCTGCTATCCTTTTATAATTCATAATGTTTGGGCCAGGTAGTCTAATTACTTGGCGACATAATAACAGTATGAGTGCATGGTTTGGGAAAATAGATGCAGAAGGACAAATGGATGAAAGGATGGCCGCATCTGGCAACTTTACTGTTTGCTTTTTTTCAATGCAAAGGAGGAGCGTATAATTATTAAAAAGGGTATTTTTGGAGATGGACAGGCAGGCTGTAGGGGAGGAGGTAGGCCTGTATTTTGAACTTAAAAACTCAAATGGGTTTTTGGGTTCAAAATGTGTATTTTTCACTAATGCTACTATCCTTTTATAATCCATAATTTTTGGGCCAGGTAGTCTAATTCCTTGGCGACATAATAACAGTATGAGTGCATGATTTGGGAAAATAGATGCAGAAGGACAAATGGATGAAAGGATGGCCGCATCTGGCAACTTTACTGTTTGCTTTTTTTCAATGCAAAGGAGAGGCGTATAATTATTAAAAATCGTATTTTTGGAGATGGACAGGCAGGCTGTAGGGGAGGAGGTAGGCCTGTATTTTGAACTTAAAAACTCAAATGGGTTTTTGGGTTCAAAATGTGTTTTTTTCACTAATGCTGCTATCCTTTTATAATTCATAATGTTTGGGCCAGGTAGTCTAATTACTTGGCGACATAATAACAGTATGAGTGCATGGTTTGGGAAAATAGATGCAGAAGGACAAATGGATGAAAGGATGGCCTCATCTGGCAACTTTACTGTTTGCTTTTTTTCAATGCAAAGGAGGAGCGTATAATTATTAAAAAGGGTATTTTTGGAGATGGACAGGCAGGCTGTAGGGGAGGAGGTAGGCCTGTATTTTGAACTTAAAAACTCAAATGGGTTTTTGGGTTCAAAATGTGTATTTTTCACTAATGCTGCTATCCTTTTATAATCCATAATTTTTGGGCCAGGTAGTCTAATTACTTGGCGACATAATAACAGTATGAGTGCATGATTTGGGAAAATAGATGCAGAAGGACAAATGGATGAAAGGATGGCCGCATCTGGCAACTTTACTGTTTGCTTTTTTTCAATGCAAAGGAGAGGCGTATAATTATTAAAAATTGTATTTTTGGAGATGGACAGGCAGGCTGTAGGGGAGGAGGTAGGCCTGTATTTTGAACTTAAAAACTCAAATGGGTTTTTGGGTTCAAAATGTGTATTTTTCACTAATGCTGCTATCCTTTTATAATCCATAATTTTTGGGCCAGGTAGTCTAATTACTTGGCGACATAATAACAGTATGAGTGCATGATTTGGGAAAATAGATGCAGAAGGACAAATGGATGAAAGGATGGCCGCATCTGGCAACTTTACTGTTTGCTTTTTTTCAATGCAAAGGAGAGGCGTATAATTATTAAAAATCGTATTTTTGGAGATGGACAGGCAGGCTGTAGGGGAGGAGGTAGGCCTGTATTTTGAACTTAAAAACTCAAATGGGTTTTTGGGTTCAAAATGTGTTTTTTTCACTAATGCTGCTATCCTTTTATAATTCATAATGTTTGGGCCAGGTAGTCTAATTACTTGGCGACATAATAACAGTATGAGTGCATGATTTGGGAAAATAGATGCAGAAGGACAAATGGATGAAAGGATGGCCGCATCTGGCAACTTTACTGTTTGCTTTTTTTCAATGCAAAGGAGGAGCGTATAATTATTAAAAAGGGTATTTTTGGAGATGGACAGGCAGGCTGTAGGGGAGGAGGTAGGCCTGTATTTTGAACTTAAAAACTCAAATGGGTTTTTGGGTTCAAAATGTGTATTTTTCACTAATGCTGCTATCCTTTTATAATCCATAATTTTTGGGCCGGGTAGTCTAATTCCTTGGCGACATAATAACAGTATGAGTGCATGATTTGGGAAAATAGATGCAGAAGGACAAATGGATGAAAGGATGGCCGCATCTGGCAACTTTACTGTTTGCTTTTTTTCAATGCAAAGGAGAGGCGTATAATTATTAAAAATCGTATTTTTGGAGATGGACAGGCAGGCTGTAGGGGAGGAGGTAGGCCTGTATTTTGAACTTAAAAACTCAAATGGGTTTTTGGGTTCAAAATGTGTTTTTTTCACTAATGCTGCTATCCTTTTATAATTCATAATGTTTGGGCCAGGTAGTCTAATTACTTGGCGACATAATAACAGTATGAGTGCATGGTTTGGGAAAATAGATGCAGAAGGACAAATGGATGAAAGGATGGCCTCATCTGGCAACTTTACTGTTTGCTTTTTTTCAATGCAAAGGAGGAGCGTATAATTATTAAAAAGGGTATTTTTGGAGATGGACAGGCAGGCTGTAGGGGAGGAGGTAGGCCTGTATTTTGAACTTAAAAACTCAAATGGGTTTTTGGGTTCAAAATGTGTATTTTTCACTAATGCTGCTATCCTTTTATAATCCATAATTTTTGGGCCAGGTAGTCTAATTACTTGGCGACATAATAACAGTATGAGTGCATGATTTGGGAAAATAGATGCAGAAGGACAAATGGATGAAAGGATGGCCGCATCTGGCAACTTTACTGTTTGCTTTTTTTCAATGCAAAGGAGAGGCGTATAATTATTAAAAATCTTATTTTTGGAGATGGACAGGCAGGCTGTAGGGGAGGAGGTAGGCCTGTATTTTGAACTTAAAAACTCAAATGGGTTTTTGGGTTCAAAATGTGTTTTTTTCACTAATGCTGCTATCCTTTTATAATCCCAAATTTTTGGGCAAGGTAGTCTAATTACTTGGCGACATAATAACAGTATGAGTGCATGGTTTGGGGAAAATAGATGCAGAAGGACAAATGGATGAAAGGATGGCCGCATCTTTCAACTTTACTGTTTGCTTTTTTTCAATGCAAAGGAGGAGCGTATAATTATTAAAAAGGGTATTTTTGGAGATGGACAGGCAGGCTGTAGGGGAGGAGGTAGGCCTGTATTTTGAACTTAAAAACTCAAATGGGTTTTTGGGTTCAAAATGTGTTTTTTTCACTAATGCTGCTATCCTTTTATAATTCATAATGTTTGGGCCAGGTAGTCTAATTACTTGGCGACATAATAACAGTATGAGTGCATGGTTTGGGAAAATAGATGCAGAAGGACAAATGGATGAAAGGATGGCCGCATCTGGCAACTTTACTGTTTGCTTTTTTTCAATGCAAAGGAGGAGCGTATAATTATTAAAAAGGGTATTTTTGGAGATGGACAGGCAGGCTGTAGGGGAGGAGGTAGGCCTGTATTTTGAACTTAAAAACTCAAATGGGTTTTTGGGTTCAAAATGTGTATTTTTCACTAATGCTGCTATCCTTTTATAATCCATAATTTTTGGGCCAGGTAGTCTAATTACTTGGCGACATAATAACAGTATGAGTGCATGATTTGGGAAAATAGATGCAGAAGGAAAAATGGATGAAAGGATGGCCGCATCTGGCAACTTTACTGTTTGCTTTTTTTCAATGCAAAGGAGAGGCGTATAATTATTAAAAATCGTATTTTTGGAGATGGACAGGCAGGCTGTAGGGGAGGAGGTAGGCCTGTATTTTGAACTTAAAAACTCAAATGGGTTTTTGGGTTCAAAATGTGTTTTTTTCACTAATGCTGCTATCCTTTTATAATTCATAATGTTTGGGCCAGGTAGTCTAATTACTTGGCGACATAATAACAGTATGAGTGCATGATTTGGGAAAATAGATTCAGAAGGACAAATGGATGAAAGGATGGCCGCATCTGGCAACTTTACTGTTTGCTTTTTTTCAATGCAAAGGAGGAGCGTATAATTATTAAAAAGGGTATTTTTGGAGATGGACAGGCAGGCTGTAGGGGAGGAGGTAGGCCTGTATTTTGAACTTAAAAACTCAAATGGGTTTTTGGGTTCAAAATGTGTATTTTTCACTAATGCTGCTATCCTTTTATAATCCATAATTTTTGGGCCGGGTAGTCTAATTCCTTGGCGACATAATAACAGTATGAGTGCATGATTTGGGAAAATAGATGCAGAAGGACAAATGGATGAAAGGATGGCCGCATCTGGCAACTTTACTGTTTGCTTTTTTTCAATGCAAAGGAGAGGCGTATAATTATTAAAAATCGTATTTTTGGAGATGGACAGGCAGGCTGTAGGGGAGGAGGTAGGCCTGTATTTTGAACTTAAAAACTCAAATGGGTTTTTGGGTTCAAAATGTGTTTTTTTCACTAATGCTGCTATCCTTTTATAATTCATAATGTTTGGGCCAGGTAGTCTAATTACTTGGCGACATAATAACAGTATGAGTGCATGGTTTGGGAAAATAGATGCAGAAGGACAAATGGATGAAAGGATGGCCTCATCTGGCAACTTTACTGTTTGCTTTTTTTCAATGCAAAGGAGGAGCGTATAATTATTAAAAAGGGTATTTTTGGAGATGGACAGGCAGGCTGTAGGGGAGGAGGTAGGCCTGTATTTTGAACTTAAAAACTCAAATGGGTTTTTGGGTTCAAAATGTGTATTTTTCACTAATGCTGCTATCCTTTTATAATCCATAATTTTTGGGCCAGGTAGTCTAATTACTTGGCGACATAATAACAGTATGAGTGCATGATTTGGGAAAATAGATGCAGAAGGACAAATGGATGAAAGGATGGCCACATCTGGCAACTTTACTGTTTGCTTTTTTTCAATGCAAAGGAGAGGCGTATAATTATTAAAAATCTTATTTTTGGAGATGGACAGGCAGGCTGTAGGGGAGGAGGTAGGCCTGTATTTTGAACTTAAAAACTCAAATGGGTTTTTGGGTTCAAAATGTGTTTTTTTCACTAATGCTGCTATCCTTTTATAATCCCAAATTTTTGGGCAAGGTAGTCTAATTACTTGGCGACATAATAACAGTATGAGTGCATGGTTTGGGGAAAATAGATGCAGAAGGACAAATGGATGAAAGGATGGCCGCATCTTTCAACTTTACTGTTTGCTTTTTTTCAATGCAAAGGAGGAGCGTATAATTATTAAAAAGGGTATTTTTGGAGATGGACAGGCAGGCTGTAGGGGAGGAGGTAGGCCTGTATTTTGAACTTAAAAACTCAAATGGGTTTTTGGGTTCAAAATGTGTTTTTTTCACTAATGCTGCTATCCTTTTATAATTCATAATGTTTGGGCCAGGTAGTCTAATTACTTGGCGACATAATAACAGTATGAGTGCATGGTTTGGGAAAATAGATGCAGAAGGACAAATGGATGAAAGGATGGCCGCATCTGGCAACTTTACTGTTTGCTTTTTTTCAATGCAAAGGAGGAGCGTATAATTATTAAAAAGGGTATTTTTGGAGATGGACAGGCAGGCTGTAGGGGAGGAGGTAGGCCTGTATTTTGAACTTAAAAACTCAAATGGGTTTTTGGGTTCAAAATGTGTATTTTTCACTAATGCTGCTATCCTTTTATAATCCATAATTTTTGGGCCATGTAGTCTAATTCCTTGGCGACATAATAACAGTATGAGTGCATGATTTGGGAAAATAGATGCAGAAGGACAAATGGATGAAAGGATGGCCGCATCTGGCAACTTTACTGTTTGCTTTTTTTCAATGCAAAGGAGAGGCGTATAATTATTAAAAATCGTATTTTTGGAGATGGACAGGCAGGCTGTAGGGGAGGAGGTAGGCCTGTATTTTGAACTTAAAAACTCAAATGGGTTTTTGGGTTCAAAATGTGTTTTTTTCACTAATGCTGCTATCCTTTTATAATTCATAATGTTTGGGCCAGGTAGTCTAATTACTTGGCGACATAATAACAGTATGAGTGCATGGTTTGGGAAAATAGATGCAGAAGGACAAATGGATGAAAGGATGGCCTCATCTGGCAACTTTACTGTTTGCTTTTTTTCAATGCAAAGGAGGAGCGTATAATTATTAAAAAGGGTATTTTTGGAGATGGACAGGCAGGCTGTAGGGGAGGAGGTAGGCCTGTATTTTGAACTTAAAAACTCAAATGGGTTTTTGGGTTCAAAATGTGTATTTTTCACTAATGCTGCTATCCTTTTATAATCCATAATTTTTGGGCCAGGTAGTCTAATTCCTTGGCGACATAATAACAGTATGAGTGCATGATTTGGGAAAATAGATGCAGAAGGACAAATGGATGAAAGGATGGCCGCATCTGGCAACTTTACTGTTTGCTTTTTTTCAATGCAAAGGAGAGGCGTATAATTATTAAAAATCGTATTTTTGGAGATGGACAGGCAGGCTGTAGGGGAGGAGGTAGGCCTGTATTTTGAACTTAAAAACTCAAATGGGTTTTTGGGTTCAAAATGTGTTTTTTTCACTAATGCTGCTATCCTTTTATAATTCATAATGTTTGGGCCAGGTAGTCTAATTACTTGGCGACATAATAACAGTATGAGTGCATGGTTTGGGAAAATAGATGCAGAAGGACAAATGGATGAAAGGATGGCCTCATCTGGCAACTTTACTGTTTGCTTTTTTTCAATGCAAAGGAGGAGCGTATAATTATTAAAAAGGGTATTTTTGGAGATGGACAGGCAGGCTGTAGGGGAGGAGGTAGGCCTGTATTTTGAACTTAAAAACTCAAATGGGTTTTTGGGTTCAAAATGTGTATTTTTCACTAATGCTGCTATCCTTTTATAATCCATAATTTTTGGGCCAGGTAGTCTAATTACTTGGCGACATAATAACAGTATGAGTGCATGATTTGGGAAAATAGATGCAGAAGGACAAATGGATGAAAGGATGGCCGCATCTGGCAACTTTACTGTTTGCATTTTTTCAATGCAAAGGAAAGGCGTATAATTATTAAAAATCGTATTTTTGGAGATGGACAGGCAGGCTGTAGGGGAGGAGGTAGGCCTGTATTTTGAACTTAAAAACTCAAATGGGTTTTTGGGTTCAAAATGTGTTTTTTTCACTAATGCTGCTATCCTTTTATAATCCCAAATTTTTGGGCAAGGTAGTCTAATTACTTGGCGACATAATAACAGTATGAGTGCATGGTTTGGGGAAAATAGATGCAGAAGGACAAATGGATGAAAGGATGGCCGCATCTGGCAACTTTACTGTTTGCTTTTTTTCAATGCAAAGGAGGAGCGTATAATTATTAAAAAGGGTATTTTTGGAGATGGACAGGCAGGCTGTAGGGGAGGAGGTAGGCCTGTATTTTGAACTTAAAAACTCAAATGGGTTTTTGGGTTCAAAATGTGTATTTTTCACTAATGCTGCTATCCTTTTATAATCCATAATTTTTGGGCCAGGTAGTCTAATTCCTTGGCGACATAATAACAGTATGAGTGCATGATTTGGGAAAATAGATGCAGAAGGACAAATGGATGAAAGGATGGCCGCATCTGGCAACTTTACTGTTTGCTTTTTTTCAATGCAAAGGAGAGGCGTATAATTATTAAAAATCGTATTTTTGGAGATGGACAGGCAGGCTGTAGGGGAGGAGGTAGGCCTGTATTTTGAACTTAAAAACTCAAATGGGTTTTTGGGTTCAAAATGTGTTTTTTTCACTAATGCTGCTATCCTTTTATAATTCATAATGTTTGGGCCAGGTAGTCTAATTACTTGGCGACATAATAACAGTATGAGTGCATGGTTTGGGAAAATAGATGCAGAAGGACAAATGGATGAAAGGATGGCCTCATCTGGCAACTTTACTGTTTGCTTTTTTTCAATGCAAAGGAGGAGCGTATAATTATTAAAAAGGGTATTTTTGGACATGGACAGGCAGGCTGTAGGGGAGGAGGTAGGCCTGTATTTTGAACTTAAAAACTCAAATGGGTTTTTGGGTTCAAAATGTGTATTTTTCACTAATGCTGCTATCCTTTTATAATCCCTAATTTTTGGGCAAGGTAGTCTAATTACTTGGCGACATAATAACAGTATGAGTGCATGGTTTGGGGAAAATAGATGCAGAAGGACAAATGGATGAAAGGATGGCCGCATCTTTCAACTTTACTGTTTGCTTTTTTTCAATGCAAAGGAGGAGCGTATAATTATTAAAAAGGGTATTTTTGGAGATGGACAGGCAGGCTGTAGGGGAGGAGGTAGGCCTGTATTTTGAACTTAAAAACTCAAATGGGTTTTTGGGTTCAAAATGTGTATTTTTCACTAATGCTGCTATCCTTTTATAATCCATAATTTTTGGGCAAGGTAGTCTAATTACTTGGCGACATAATAACAGTATGAGTGCGTGGTTTGGGAAAATAGATGCAGAAGGACAAATGGATGAAAGGATGGCCGCATCTGGCAACTTTACTGTTTGCTTTTTTTCAATGCAAAGGAGGAGTGTATAATTATTAAAAGGCTATTTTTGGAGATGGACAGGCAGGCTGTAGGGGAGGAGGTAGGCCTGTATTTTGAACTTAAAAACTCATATGGGTTTTTGGGTTCAAAATGTGTATTTTTCCCTTATGCAGCTATCCTTTTATAATCCATAATTTTTGGGCCAGGTAGTCTAATTACTTGGCGACATAATAACAGTATGAGTGCATGGTTTGGGAAAATAGATGCAGAAGGACAAATGGATGAAAGGATGGCCGCATCTGGCAACTTTACTGTTTGCTTTTTTTCAATGCAAAGGAGGAGCGTATAATTATTAAAAATGGTATTTTTGGAGATGGACAGGCAGGCTGTAGGGGAGGAGGTAGGCCTGTATTTTGAACTTAAAAACGCAAATGGGTTTTTGGGTTCAAAATGTGTTTTTTTCACTAATGCTGCTATCCTTTTATAATCCATAATTTTTGGGCAAGGTAGTCTAATTACTTGGCGACATAATAACAGTATGAGTGCATGGTTTGGGAAAATAGCTGCAGAAGGACAAATGGATGAAAGGATGGCCACATCTGGCAACTTTACTGTTTGCTTTTTTTCAATGCAAAGGAGGAGCGTATAATTATTAAAAGGGTATTTTTGGAGATGGATAGGCAGGCTGTAGGGGAGGAGGTAGGCCTGTATTTTGAACTTAAAAACTCAAATGGGTTTTTGGGTTCAAAATGTGTATTTTTCACTAATGCTGCTATCCTTTTATAAACCATAATTTTTGGGCCAGGTAGTCTAATTACTTGGCGACATAATAACAGTATGAGTGCATGGTTTGGGAAAATAGATGCAGAAGGACAAATGGATGAAAGGATGGCCGCATCTGGCAACTTTACTGTTTGCTCTTTTTCAATGCAAAGGAGAGGCGTATAATTATTAAAAATCGTATTTTTGGAGATGGACAGGCAGGCTGTAGGGGAGGAGGTAGGCCTGTATTTTGAACTTAAAAACTCAAATTGGTTTTTGGGTTCAAAATGTGTTTTTTTCACTAATGCTGCTATCCTTTTATAATTCATAATGTTTGGGCCAGGTAGTCTAATTACTTGGCGACATAATAACAGTATGAGTGCATGGTTTGGGAAAATAGATGCAGAAGGACAAATGGATGAAAGGATGGCCGCATCTGGCAACTTTACTGTTTGCTTTTTTTCAATGCAAAGGAGGAGCGTATAATTATTAAAAAGGGTATTTTTGGAGATGGACAGGCAGGCTGTAGGGGAGGAGGTAGGCCTGTATTTTGAAATTAAAAACTCAAATGGGTTTTTGGGTTCAAAATGTGTATTTTTTACTAATGCTGCTATCCTTTTATAATCCATAATTTTTGGGCAAGGTAGTCTAAGTACTTGGCGACATAATAACAGTATGAGTGCATGGTTTGGGAAAATAGATGCAGAAGGACAAATGGATGAAAGGATGGCCGCATCTGGCAACTTTACTGTTTGCTTTTTTTCAATGCAAAGGAGGAGCGTATAATTATTAAAAAGGGTATTTTTGGAGATGGACAGGCAGGCTGTAGGGGAGGAGGTAGGCCTGTATTTTGAACTTAAAAACTCAAATGGGTTTTTGGGTTCAAAATGTGTTTTTTTCACTAATGCTGCTATCCTTTTATAATTCATAATGTTTGGGCCAGGTAGTCTAATTACTTGGCGACATAATAACAGTATGAGTGCATGGTTTGGGAAAATAGATGCAGAAGGAAAAATGGATGAAAGGATGGCCGCATCTGGCAACTTTACTGTTTGCTTTTTTCAATGCAAAGGAGGAGCGTATAATTATTAAAAAGGGTATTTTTGGAGATGGACAGGCAGGCTGTAGGGGAGGAGGTAGGCCTGTATTTTGAACTTAAAAACTCAAATGAGTTTTTGGGTTCAAAATGTGTATTTTTCACTAATGCTGCTATCCTTTTATAATCCATAATTTTTGGGCCAGGTAGTCTAATTCCTTGGCGACATAATAACAGTATGAGTGCATGATTTGGGAAAATAGATGCAGAAGGACAAATGGATGAAAGGATGGCCGCATCTGGCAACTTTACTGTTTGATTTTTTTCAATGCAAAGGAGGAGCGTATAATTATTAAAAAGGGTATTTTTGGAGATGGACAGGCAGGCTGTAGGGGAGGAGGTAGGCCTGTATTTTGAACTTAGAAACTCAAATGGGTTTTTGGGTTCAAAATGTGTATTTTTCACTAATGCTGCTATCCTTTTATAATCCATAATTTTTGGGCCAGGTAGTCTAATTACTTGGCGACATAATAACAGTATGAGTGCATGATTTGGGAAAATAGATGCAGAAGGACAAATGGATGAAAGGATGGCCGCATCTGGCAACTTTACTGTTTGCTTTTTTTCAATGCAAAGGAGAGGCGTATAATTATTAAAAATCGTATTTTTGGAGATGGACAGGCAGGCTGTAGGGGAGGAGGTAGGCCTGTATTTTGAACTTAAAAACTCAAATGGGTTTTTGGGTTCAAAATGTGTTTTTTTCACTAATGCTGCTATCCTTTTATAATTCATAATGTTTGGGCCAGGTAGTCTAATTACTTGGCGACATAATAACAGTATGAGTGCATGATTTGGGAAAATAGATGCAGAAGGACAAATGGATGAAAGGATGGCCGCATCTGGCAACTTTACTGTTTGCTTTTTTTCAATGCAAAGGAGGAGCGTATAATTATTAAAAAGGGTATTTTTGGAGATGGACAGGCAGGCTGTAGGGGAGGAGGTAGGCCTGTATTTTGAACTTAAAAACTCAAATGGGTTTTTGGGTTCAAAATGTGTATTTTTCACTAATGCTGCTATCCTTTTATAATCCATAATTTTTGGGCCAGGTAGTCTAATTCCTTGGCGACATAATAACAGTATGAGTGCATGATTTGGGAAAATAGATGCAGAAGGACAAATGGATGAAAGGATGGCCGCATCTGGCAACTTTACTGTTTGCTTTTTTTCAATGCAAAGGAGATGCGTATAATTATTAAAAATCGTATTTTTGGAGATGGACAGGCAGGCTGTAGGGGAGGAGGTAGGCCTGTATTTTGAACTTAAAAACTCAAATGGGTTTTTGGGTTCAAAATGTGTTTTTTTCACTAATGCTGCTATCCTTTTATAATTCATAATGTTTGGGCCAGGTAGTCTAATTACTTGGCGACATAATAACAGTATGAGTGCATGGTTTGGGAAAATAGATGCAGAAGGACAAATGGATGAAAGGATGGCCTCATCTGGCAACTTTACTTTTTGCTTTTTTTCAATGCAAAGGAGGAGCGTATAATTATTAAAAAGGGTATTTTTGGAGATGGACAGGCAGGCTGTAGGGGAGGAGGTAGGCCTGTATTTTGAACTTAAAAACTCAAATGGGTTTTTGGGTTCAAAATGTGTTTTTTTTCACTAATGCTGATATCCTTTTATAATCCCAAATTTTTGGGCAAGGTAGTCTAATTACTTGGCGACATAATAACAGTATGAGTGCATGGTTTGGGGAAAATAGATGCAGAAGGACAAATGGATGAAAGGATGGCCGCATCTTTCAACTTTACTGTTTGCTTTTTTTCAATGCAAAGGAGGAGCGTATAATTATTAAAAAGGGTATTTTTGGAGATGGACAGGCAGGCTGTAGGGGAGGAGGTAGGCCTGTATTTTGAACTTAAAAACTCAAATGGGTTTTTGGGTTCAAAATGGGTTTTTTTCACTAATGCTGCTATCCTTTTATAATTCATAATGTTTGGGCCAGGTAGTCTAATTACTTGGCGACATAATAACAGTATGAGTGCATGGTTTGGGAAAATAGATGCAGAAGGACAAATGGATGAAAGGATGGCCGCATCTGGCAACTTTACTGTTTGCTTTTTTTCAATGCAAAGGAGGAGCGTATAATTATTAAAAAGGGTATTTTTGGAGATGGACAGGCAGGCTGTAGGGGAGGAGGTAGGCCTGTATTTTGAACTTAAAAACTCAAATGGGTTTTTGGGTTCAAAATGTGTATTTTTCACTAATGCTGCTATCCTTTTATAATCCATAATTTTTGGGCCAGGTAGTCTAATTCCTTGGCGACATAATAACAGTATGAGTGCATGATTTGGGAAAATAGATGCAGAAGGACAAATGGATGAAAGGATGGCCGCATCTGGCAACTTTACTGTTTGCTTTTTTTCAATGCAAAGGAGAGGCGTATAATTATTAAAAATCGTATTTTTGGAGATGGACAGGCAGGCTGTAGGGGAGGAGGTAGGCCTGTATTTTGAACTTAAAAACTCAAATGGGTTTTTGGGTTCAAAATGTGTTTTTTTCACTAATGCTGCTATCCTTTTATAATTCATAATGTTTGGGCCAGGTAGTCTAATTACTTGGCGACATAATAACAGTATGAGTGCATGGTTTGGGAAAATAGATGCAGAAGGACAAATGGATGAAAGGATGGCCTCATCTGGCAACTTTACTGTTTGCTTTTTTTCAATGCAAAGGAGGAGCGTATAATTATTAAAAAGGGTATTTTTGGAGATGGACAGGCAGGCTGTAGGGGAGGAGGTAGGCCTGTATTTTGAACTTAAAAACTCAAATGGGTTTTTGGGTTCAAAATGTGTATTTTTCACTAATGCTGCTATCCTTTTATAATCCATAATTTTTGGGCCAGGTAGTCTAATTACTTGGCGACATAATAACAGTATGAGTGCATGATTTGGGAAAATAGATGCAGAAGGACAAATGGATGAAAGGATGGCCGCATCTGGCAACTTTACTGTTTGCTTTTTTTCAATGCAAAGGAGAGGCGTATAATTATTAAAAATCGTATTTTTGGAGATGGACAGGCAGGCTGTAGGGGAGGAGGTAGGCCTGTATTTTGAACTTAAAAACTCAAATGGGTTTTTGGGTTCAAAATGTGTATTTTTCACTAATGCTGCTATCCTTTTATAATCCATAATTTTTGGGCCAGGTAGTCTAATTACTTGGCGACATAATAACAGTATGAGTGCATGATTTGGGAAAATAGATGCAGAAGGACAAATGGATGAAAGGATGGCCGCATCTGGCAACTTTACTGTTTGCTTTTTTTCAATGCAAAGGAGAGGCGTATAATTATTAAAAATCGTATTTTTGGAGATGGACAGGCAGGCTGTAGGGGAGGAGGTAGGCCTGTATTTTGAACTTAAAAACTCAAATGGGTTTTTGGGTTCAAAATGTGTTTTTTTCACTAATGCTGCTATCCTTTTATAATTCATAATGTTTGGGCCAGGTAGTCTAATTACTTGGCGACATAATAACAGTATGAGTGCATGATTTGGGAAAATAGATGCAGAAGGACAAATGGATGAAAGGATGGCCGCATCTGGCAACTTTACTGTTTGCTTTTTTTCAATGCAAAGGAGGAGCGTATAATTATTAAAAAGGGTATTTTTGGAGATGGACAGGCAGGCTGTAGGGGAGGAGGTAGGCCTGTATTTTGAACTTAAAAACTCAAATGGGTTTTTGGGTTCAAAATGTGTATTTTTCACTAATGCTGCTATCCTTTTATAATCCATAATTTTTGGGCCGGGTAGTCTAATTCCTTGGCGACATAATAACAGTATGAGTGCATGATTTGGGAAAATAGATGCAGAAGGACAAATGGATGAAAGGATGGCCGCATCTGGCAACTTTACTGTTTGCTTTTTTTCAATGCAAAGGAGAGGCGTATAATTATTAAAAATCGTATTTTTGGAGATGGACAGGCAGGCTGTAGGGGAGGAGGTAGGCCTGTATTTTGAACTTAAAAACTCAAATGGGTTTTTGGGTTCAAAATGTGTTTTTTTCACTAATGCTGCTATCCTTTTATAATTCATAATGTTTGGGCCAGGTAGTCTAATTACTTGGCGACATAATAACAGTATGAGTGCATGGTTTGGGAAAATAGATGCAGAAGGACAAATGGATGAAAGGATGGCCTCATCTGGCAACTTTACTGTTTGCTTTTTTTCAATGCAAAGGAGGAGCGTATAATTATTAAAAAGGGTATTTTTGGAGATGGACAGGCAGGCTGTAGGGGAGGAGGTAGGCCTGTATTTTGAACTTAAAAACTCAAATGGGTTTTTGGGTTCAAAATGTGTATTTTTCACTAATGCTGCTATCCTTTTATAATCCATAATTTTTGGGCCAGGTAGTCTAATTACTTGGCGACATAATAACAGTATGAGTGCATGATTTGGGAAAATAGATGCAGAAGGACAAATGGATGAAAGGATGGCCGCATCTGGCAACTTTACTGTTTGCTTTTTTTCAATGCAAAGGAGAGGCGTATAATTATTAAAAATCGTATTTTTGGAGATGGACAGGCAGGCTGTAGGGGAGGAGGTAGGCCTGTATTTTGAACTTAAAAACTCAAATGGGTTTTTGGGTTCAAAATGTGTTTTTTTCACTAATGCTGCTATCCTTTTATAATTCATAATGTTTGGGCCAGGTAGTCTAATTACTTGGCGACATAATAACAGTATGAGTGCATGATTTGGGAAAATAGATGCAGAAGGACAAATGGATGAAAGGATGGCCGCATCTGGCAACTTTACTGTTTGCTTTTTTTCAATGCAAAGGAGGAGCGTATAATTATTAAAAAGGGTATTTTTGGAGATGGACAGGCAGGCTGTAGGGGAGGAGGTAGGCCTGTATTTTGAACTTAAAAACTCAAATGGGTTTTTGGGTTCAAAATGTGTATTTTTCACTAATGCTGCTATCCTTTTATAATCCATAATTTTTGGGCCGGGTAGTCTAATTCCTTGGCGACATAATAACAGTATGAGTGCATGATTTGGGAAAATAGATGCAGAAGGACAAATGGATGAAAGGATGGCCGCATCTGGCAACTTTACTGTTTGCTTTTTTTCAATGCAAAGGAGAGGCGTATAATTATTAAAAATCGTATTTTTGGAGATGGACAGGCAGGCTGTAGGGGAGGAGGTAGGCCTGTATTTTGAACTTAAAAACTCAAATGGGTTTTTGGGTTCAAAATGTGTTTTTTTCACTAATGCTGCTATCCTTTTATAATTCATAATGTTTGGGCCAGGTAGTCTAATTACTTGGCGACATAATAACAGTATGAGTGCATGGTTTGGGAAAATAGATGCAGAAGGACAAATGGATGAAAGGATGGCCTCATCTGGCAACTTTACTGTTTGCTTTTTTTCAATGCAAAGGAGGAGCGTATAATTATTAAAAAGGGTATTTTTGGAGATGGACAGGCAGGCTGTAGGGGAGGAGGTAGGCCTGTATTTTGAACTTAAAAACTCAAATGGGTTTTTGGGTTCAAAATGTGTATTTTTCACTAATGCTGCTATCCTTTTATAATCCATAATTTTTGGGCCAGGTAGTCTAATTACTTGGCGACATAATAACAGTATGAGTGCATGATTTGGGAAAATAGATGCAGAAGGACAAATGGATGAAAGGATGGCCGCATCTGGCAACTTTACTGTTTGCTTTTTTTCAATGCAAAGGAGAGGCGTATAATTATTAAAAATCTTATTTTTGGAGATGGACAGGCAGGCTGTAGGGGAGGAGGTAGGCCTGTATTTTGAACTTAAAAACTCAAATGGGTTTTTGGGTTCAAAATGTGTTTTTTTCACTAATGCTGCTATCCTTTTATAATCCCAAATTTTTGGGCAAGGTAGTCTAATTACTTGGCGACATAATAACAGTATGAGTGCATGGTTTGGGGAAAATAGATGCAGAAGGCCAAATGGATGAAAGGATGGCCGCATCTTTCAACTTTACTGTTTGCTTTTTTTCAATGCAAAGGAGGAGCGTATAATTATTAAAAAGGGTATTTTTGGAGATGGACAGGCAGGCTGTAGGGGAGGAGGTAGGCCTGTATTTTGAACTTAAAACCTCAAATGGGTTTTTGGGTTCAAAATGTGTTTTTTTCACTAATGCTGCTATCCTTTTATAATTCATAATGTTTGGGCCAGGTAGTCTAATTACTTGGCGACATAATAACAGTATGAGTGCATGGTTTGGGAAAATAGATGCAGAAGGACAAATGGATGAAAGGATGGCCGCATCTGGCAACTTTACTGTTTGCTTTTTTTCAATGCAAAGGAGGAGCGTATAATTATTAAAAAGGGTATTTTTGGAGATGGACAGGCAGGCTGTAGGGGAGGAGGTAGGCCTGTATTTTGAACTTAAAAACTCAAATGGGTTTTTGGGTTCAAAATGTGTATTTTTCACTAATGCTGCTATCCTTTTATAATCCATAATTTTTGGGCCAGGTAGTCTAATTCCTTGGCGACATAATAACAGTATGAGTGCATGATTTGGGAAAATAGATGCAGAAGGACAAATGGATGAAAGGATGGCCGCATCTGGCAACTTTACTGTTTGCTTTTTTTCAATGCAAAGGAGAGGCGTATAATTATTAAAAATCGTATTTTTGGAGATGGACAGGCAGGCTGTAGGGGAGGAGGTAGGCCTGTATTTTGAACTTAAAAACTCAAATGGGTTTTTGGGTTCAAAATGTGTTTTTTTCACTAATGCTGCTATCCTTTTATAATCCCAAATTTTTGGGCAAGGTAGTCTAATTACTTGGCGACATAATAACAGTATGAGTGCATGGTTTGGGGAAAATAGATGCAGAAGGACAAATGGATGAAAGGATGGCTGCATCTTTCAACTTTACTGTTTGCTTTTTTTCAATGCAAAGGAGGAGCGTATAATTATTAAAAAGGGTATTTTTGGAGATGGACAGGCAGGCTGTAGGGGAGGAGGTAGGCCTGTATTTTGAACTTAAAAACTCAAATGGGTTTTTGGGTTCAAAATGTGTTTTTTTCACTAATGCTGCTATCCTTTTATAATTCATAATGTTTGGGCCAGGTAGTCTAATTACTTGGCGACATAATAACAGTATGAGTGCATGGTTTGGGAAAATAGATGCAGAAGGACAAATGGATGAAAGGATGGCCGCATCTGGCAACTTTACTGTTTGCTTTTTTTCAATGCAAAGGAGGAGCGTATAATTATTAAAAAGGGTATTTTTGGAGATGGACAGGCAGGCTGTAGGGGAGGAGGTAGGCCTGTATTTTGAACTTAAAAACTCAAATGGGTTTTTGGGTTCAAAATGTGTATTTTTCACTAATGCTGCTATCCTTTTATAATCCATAATTTTTGGGCCAGGTAGTCTAATTCCTTGGCGACATAATAACAGTATGAGTGCATGATTTGCGAAAATAGATGCAGAAGGACAAATGGATGAAAGGATGGCCGCATCTGGCAACTTTACTGTTTGCTTTTTTTCAATGCAAAGGAGAGGCGTATAATTATTAAAAAGGGTATTTTTGGAGATGGACAGGCAGGCTGTAGGGGAGGAGGTAGGCCTGTATTTTGAACTTAAAAACTCAAATGGGTTTTTGGGTTCAAAATGTGTTTTTTTCACTAATGCTGCTATCCTTTTATAATTCATAATGTTTGGGCCAGGTAGTCTAATTACTTGGCGACATAATAACAGTATGAGTGCATGGTTTGGGAAAATAGATGCAGAAGGACAAATGGATGAAAGGATGGCTACATCTGGCAACTTTACTGTTTGCTTTTTTCAATGCAAAGGAGGAGCGTATAATTATTAAAAAGGGTATTTTTGGAGATGGACAGGCAGGCTGTAGGGGAGGAGGTAGGCCTGTATTTTGAACTTAAAAACTCAAATGGGTTTTTGGGTTCAAAATGTGTATTTTTCACTAATGCTGCTATCCTTTTATAATCCATAATTTTTGGGCCAGGTAGTCTAATTACTTGGCGACATAATAACAGTATGAGTGCATGATTTGGGAAAATAGATGCAGAAGGACAAATGGATGAAAGGATGGCCGCATCTGGCAACTTTACTGTTTGCTTTTTTTCAATGCAAAGGAGAGGCGTATAATTATAAAAAATCGTATTTTTGGAGATGGACAGGCAGGCTGTAGGGGAGGAGGTAGGCCTGTATTTTGAACTTAAAAACTCAAATGGGTTTTTGGGTTCAAAATGTGTTTTTTTCACTAATGCTGCTATCCTTTTATAATTCATAATGTTTGGGCCAGGTAGTCTAATTACTTGGCGACATAATAACAGTATGAGTGCATGATTTGGGAAAATAGATGCAGAAGGACAAATGGATGAAAGGATGGCCGCATCTGGCAACTTTACTGTTTGCTTTTTTTCAATGCAAAGGAGGAGCGTATAATTATTAAAAAGGGTATTTTTGGAGATGGACAGGCAGGCTGTAGGGGAGGAGGTAGGCCTGTATTTTGAACTTAAAAACTCAAATGGGTTTTTGGGTTCAAAATGTGTATTTTTCACTAATGCTGCTATCCTTTTATAATCCATAATTTTTGGGCCGGGTAGTCTAATTCCTTGGCGACATAATAACAGTATGAGTGCATGATTTGGGAAAATAGATGCAGAAGGACAAATGGATGAAAGGATGGCCGCATCTGGCAACTTTACTGTTTGCTTTTTTTCAATGCAAAGGAGAGGCGTATAATTATTAAAAATCGTATTTTTGGAGATGGACAGGCAGGCTGTAGGGGAGGATTTAGGCCTGTATTTTGAACTTAAAAACTCAAATGGGTTTTTGGGTTCAAAATGTGTTTTTTTCACTAATGCTGCTATCCTTTTATAATTCATAATGTTTGGGCCAGGTAGTCTAATTACTTGGCGACATAATAACAGTATGAGTGCATGGTTTGGGAAAATAGATGCAGAAGGACAAATGGATGAAAGGATGGCCTCATCTGGCAACTTTACTGTTTGCTTTTTTTCAATGCAAAGGAGGAGCGTATAATTATTAAAAAGGGTATTTTTGGAGATGGACAGGCAGGCTGTAGGGGAGGAGGTAGGCCTGTATTTTGAACTTAAAAACTCAAATGGGTTTTTGGGTTCAAAATGTGTATTTTTCACTAATGCTGCTATCCTTTTATAATCCATAATTTTTGGGCCAGGTAGTCTAATTACTTGGCGACATAATAACAGTATGAGTGCATGATTTGGGAAAATAGATGCAGAAGGACAAATGGATGAAAGGATGGCCGCATCTGGCAACTTTACTGTTTGCTTTTTTTCAATGCAAAGGAGAGGCGTATAATTATTAAAAATCTTATTTTTGGAGATGGACAGGCAGGCTGTAGGGGAGGAGGTAGGCCTGTATTTTGAACTTAAAAACTCAAATGGGTTTTTGGGTTCAAAATGTGTTTTTTTCACTAATGCTGCTATCCTTTTATAATCCCAAATTTTTGGGCAAGGTAGTCTAATTACTTGGCGACATAATAACAGTATGAGTGCATGGTTTGGGGAAAATAGATGCAGAAGGACAAATGGATGAAAGGATGGCCGCATCTTTCAACTTTACTGTTTGCTTTTTTTCAATGCAAAGGAGGAGCGTATAATTATTAAAAAGGGTATTTTTGGAGATGGACAGGCAGGCTGTAGGGGAGGAGGTAGGCCTGTATTTTGAACTTAAAAACTCAAATGGGTTTTTGGGTTCAAAATGTGTTTTTTTCACTAATGCTGCTATCCTTTTATAATCCATAATTTTTGGGCCAGGTAGTCTAATTCCTTGGCGACATAATAACAGTATGAGTGCATGATTTGGGAAAATAGATGCAGAAGGACAAATGGATGAAAGGATGGCCGCATCTGGCAACTTTACTGTTTGCTTTTTTTCAATGCAAAGGAGAGGCGTATAATTATTAAAAATCGTATTTTTGGAGATGGACAGGCAGGCTGTAGGGGAGGAGGTAGGCCTGTATTTTGAACTTAAAAACTCAAATGGGTTTTTGGGTTCAAAATGTGTTTTTTTCACTAATGCTGCAATCCTTTTATAATTCATAATGTTTGGGCCAGGTGGTCTAATTACTTGGCGACATAATAACAGTATGAGTGCATGGTTTGGGAAAATAGATGCAGAAGGACAAATGGATGAAAGGATGGCCTCATCTGGCAACTTTACTGTTTGCTTTTTTTCAATGCAAAGGAGGAGCGTATAATTATTAAAAAGGGTATTTTTGGAGATGGACAGGCAGGCTGTAGGGGAGGAGGTAGGCCTGTATTTTGAACTTAAAAACTCAAATGGGTTTTTGGGTTCAAAATGTGTATTTTTCACTAATGCTGCTATCCTTTTATAATCCATAATTTTTGGGCCAGGTAGTCTAATTACTTGGCGACATAATAACAGTATGAGTGCATGATTTGGGAAAATAGATGCAGAAGGACAAATGGATGAAAGGATGGCCGCATCTGGCAACTTTACTGTTTGCTTTTTTTCAATGCAAAGGAGAGGCGTATAATTATTAAAAATCGTATTTTTGGAGATGGACAGGCAGGCTGTAGGGGAGGAGGTAGGCCTGTATTTTGAACTTAAAAACTCAAATGGGTTTTTGGGTTCAAAATGTGTATTTTTCACTAATGCTGCTATCCTTTTATAATCCATAATTTTTGGGCCAGGTAGTCTAATTACTTGGCGAGATAATAACAGTATGAGTGCATGATTTGGGAAAATAGATGCAGAAGGACAAATGGATGAAAGGATGGCCGCATCTGGCAACTTTACTGTTTGCTTTTTTTCAATGCAAAGGAGAGGCGTATAATTATTAAAAATCGTATTTTTGGAGATGGACAGGCAGGCTGTAGGGGAGGAGGTAGGCCTGTATTTTGAACTTAAAAACTCAAATGGGTTTTTGGGTTCAAAATGTGTTTTTTTCACTAATGCTGCTATCCTTTTATAATTCATAATGTTTGGGCCAGGTAGTCTAATTACTTGGCGACATAATAACAGTATGAGTGCATGATTTGGGAAAATAGATGCAGAAGGACAAATGGATGAAAGGATGGCCGCATCTGGCAACTTTACTGTTTGCTTTTTTTCAATGCAAAGGAGGAGCGTATAATTATTAAAAAGGGTATTTTTGGAGATGGACAGGCAGGCTGTAGGGGAGGAGGTAGGCCTGTATTTTGAACTTAAAAACTCAAATGGGTTTTTGGGTTCAAAATGTGTATTTTTCACTAATGCTGCTATCCTTTTATAATCCATAATTTTTGGGCCGGGTAGTCTAATTCCTTGGCGACATAATAACAGTATGAGTGCATGATTTGGGAAAATAGATGCAGAAGGACAAATGGATGAAAGGATGGCCGCATCTGGCAACTTTACTGTTTGCTTTTTTTCAATGCAAAGGAGAGGCGTATAATTATTAAAAATCGTATTTTTGGAGATGGACAGGCAGGCTGTAGGGGAGGAGGTAGGCCTGTATTTTGAACTTAAAAACTCAAATGGGTTTTTGGGTTCAAAATGTGTTTTTTTTCACTAATGCTGCTATCCTTTTATAATTCATAATGTTTGGGCCAGGTAGTCTAATTACTTGGCGACATAATAACAGTATGAGTGCATGGTTTGGGAAAATAGATGCAGAAGGACAAATGGATGAAAGGATGGCCTCATCTGGCAACTTTACTGTTTGCTTTTTTTCAATGCAAAGGAGGAGCGTATAATTATTAAAAAGGGTATTTTTGGAGATGGACAGGCAGGCTGTAGGGGAGGAGGTAGGCCTGTATTTTGAACTTAAAAACTCAAATGGGTTTTTGGGTTCAAAATGTGTATTTTTCACTAATGCTGCTATCCTTTTATAATCCATAATTTTTGGGCCAGGTAGTCTAATTACTTGGCGACATAATAACAGTATGAGTGCATGATTTGGGAAAATAGATGCAGAAGGACCAATGGATGAAAGGATGGCCGCATCTGGCAACTTTACTGTTTGCTTTTTTTCAATGCAAAGGAGAGGCGTATAATTATTAAAAATCTTATTTTTGGAGATGGACAGGCAGGCTGTAGGGGAGGAGGTAGGCCTGTATTTTGAACTTAAAAACTCAAATGGGTTTTTGGGTTCAAAATGTGTTTTTTTCACTAATGCTGCTATCCTTTTATAATCCCAAATTTTTGGGCAAGGTAGTCTAATTACTTGGCGACATAATAACAGTATGAGTGCATGGTTTGGGGAAAATAGATGCAGAAGGACAAATGGATGAAAGGATGGCCGCATCTTTCAACTTTACTGTTTGCTTTTTTTCAATGCAAAGGAGGAGCGTATAATTATTAAAAAGGGTATTTTTGGAGATGGACAGGCAGGCTGTAGGGGAGGAGGTAGGCCTGTATTTTGAACTTAAAAACTCAAATGGGTTTTTGGGTTCAAAATGTGTTTTTTTCACTAATGCTGCTATCCTTTTATAATTCATAATGTTTGGGCCAGGTAGTCTAATTACTTGGCGACATAATAACAGTATGAGTGCATGGTTTGGGAAAATAGATGCAGAAGGACAAATGGATGAAAGGATGGCCACATCTGGCAACTTTACTGTTTGCTTTTTTTCAATGCAAAGGAGGAGCGTATAATTATTAAAAAGGGTATTTTTGGAGATGGACAGGCAGGCTGTAGGGGAGGAGGTAGGCCTGTATTTTGAACTTAAAAACTCAAATGGGTTTTTGGGTTCAAAATGTGTATTTTTCACTAATGCTGCTATCCTTTTATAATCCATAATTTTTGGGCCAGGTAGTCTAATTACTTGGCGACATAATAACAGTATGAGTGCATGATTTGGGAAAATAGATGCAGAAGGACAAATGGATGAAAGGATGGCCGCATCTGGCAACTTTACTGTTTGCTTTTTTTCAATGCAAAGGAGAGGCGTATAATTATTAAAAATCGTGTTTTTGGAGATGGACAGGCAGGCTGTAGGGGAGGAGGTAGGCCTGTATTTTGAACTTAAAAACTCAAATGGGTTTTTGGGTTCAAAATGTGTTTTTTTCACTAATGCTGCTATCCTTTTATAATTCATAATGTTTGGGCCAGGTAGTCTAATTACTTGGCGACATAATAACAGTATGAGTGCATGATTTGGGAAAATAGATGCAGAAGGACAAATGGATGAAAGGATGGCCGCATCTGGCAGCTTTACTGTTTGCTTTTTTTCAATGCAAAGGAGGAGCGTATAATTATTAAAAAGGGTATTTTTGGAGATGGACAGGCAGGCTGTAGGGGAGGAGGTAGGCCTGTATTTTGAACTTAAAAACTCAAATGGGTTTTTGGGTTCAAAATGTGTATTTTTCACTAATGCTGCTATCCTTTTATAATCCATAATTTTTGGGCCGGGTAGTCTAATTCCTTGGCGACATAATAACAGTATGAGTGCATGATTTGGGAAAATAGATGCAGAAGGACAAATGGATGAAAGGATGGCCGCATCTGGCAACTTTACTGTTTGCTTTTTTTCAATGCAAAGGAGAGGCGTATAATTATTAAAAATCGTATTTTTGGAGATGGACAGGCAGGCTGTAGGGGAGGAGGTAGGCCTGTATTTTGAACTTAAAAACTCAAATGGGTTTTTGGGTTCAAAATGTGTTTTTTTCACTAATGCTGCTATCCTTTTATAATTCATAATGTTTGGGCCAGGTAGTCTAATTACTTGGCGACATAATAACAGTATGAGTGCATGGTTTGGGAAAATAGATGCAGAAGGACAAATGGATGAAAGGATGGCCTCATCTGGCAACTTTACTGTTTGCTTTTTTTCAATGCAAAGGAGGAGCGTATAATTATTAAAAAGGGTATTTTTGGAGATGGACAGGCAGGCTGTAGGGGAGGAGGTAGGCCTGTATTTTGAACTTAAAAACTCAAATGGGTTTTTGGGTTCAAAATGTGTATTTTTCACTAATGCTGCTATCCTTTTATAATCCATAATTTTTGGGCCAGGTAGTCTAATTACTTGGCGACATAATAACAGTATGAGTGCATGATTTGGGAAAATAGATGCAGAAGGACAAATGGATGAAAGGATGGCCGCATCTGGCAACTTTACTGTTTGCTTTTTTTCAATGCAAAGGAGAGGCGTATAATTATTAAAAATCTTATTTTTGGAGATGGACAGGCAGGCTGTAGGGGAGGAGGTAGGCCTGTATTTTGAACTTAAAAACTCAAATGGGTTTTTGGGTTCAAAATGTGTTTTTTTCACTAATGCTGCTATCCTTTTATAATCCCAAATTTTTGGGCAAGGTAGTCTAATTACTTGGCGACATAATAACAGTATGAGTGCATGGTTTGGGGAAAATAGATGCAGAAGGACAAATGGATGAAAGGATGGCCGCATCTTTCAACTTTACTGTTTGCTTTTTTTTAATGCAAAGGAGGAGCGTATAATTATTAAAAAGGGTATTTTTGGAGATGGACAGGCAGGCTGTAGGGGAGGAGGTAGGCCTGTATTTTGAACTTAAAAACTCAAATGGGTTTTTGGGTTCAAAATGTGTTTTTTTCACTAATGCTGCTATCCTTTTATAATTCATAATGTTTGGGCCAGGTAGTCTAATTACTTGGCGACATAATAACAGTATGAGTGCATGGTTTGGGAAAATAGATGCAGAAGGACAAATGGATGAAAGGATGGCCGCATCTGGCAACTTTACTGTTTGCTTTTTTTCAATGCAAAGGAGGAGCGTATAATTATTAAAAAGGGTATTTTTGGAGATGGACAGGCAGGCTGTAGGGGAGGAGGTAGGCCTGTATTTTGAACTTAAAAACTCAAATGGGTTTTTGGGTTCAAAATGTGTATTTTTCACTAATGCTGCTATCCTTTTATAATCCATAATTTTTGGGCCAGGTAGTCTAATTCCTTGGCGACATAATAACAGTATGAGTGCATGATTTGGGAAAATAGATGCAGAAGGACAAATGGATGAAAGGATGGCCGCATCTGGCAACTTTACTGTTTGCTTTTTTTCAATGCAAAGGAGAGGCGTATAATTATTAAAAATCGTATTTTTGGAGATGGACAGGCAGGCTGTAGGGGAGGAGGTAGGCCTGTATTTTGAACTTAAAAACTCAAATGGGTTTTTGGGTTCAAAATGTGTTTTTTTCACTAATGCTGCTATCCTTTTATAATTCATAATGTTTGGGCCAGGTAGTCTAATTACTTGGCGACATAATAACAGTATGAGTGCATGGTTTGGGAAAATAGATGCAGAAGGACAAATGGATGAAAGGATGGCCTCATCTGGCAACTTTACTGTTTGCTTTTTTTCAATGCAAAGGAGGAGCGTATAATTATTAAAAAGGGTATTTTTGGAGATGGACAGGCAGGCTGTAGGGAAGGAGGTAGGCCTGTATTTTGAACTTAAAAACTCAAATGGGTTTTTGGGTTCAAAATGTGTATTTTTCACTAATGCTGCTATCCTTTTATAATCCATAATTTTTGGGCCAGGTAGTCTAATTACTTGGCGACATAATAACAGTATGAGTGCATGATTTGGGAAAATAGATGCAGAAGGACAAATGGATGAAAGGATGGCCGCATCTGGCAACTTTACTGTTTGCTTTTTTTCAATGCAAAGGAGGAGCATATAATTATTAAAAAGGGTATTTTTGGAGATGGACAGGCAGGCTGTAGGGGAGGAGGTAGGCCTGTATTTTGAACTTAAAAACTCAAATGGGTTTTTGGGTTCAAAATGTCTATTTTTCCCTTATGCTGCTATCCTTTTATAATCCATAATTTTTGGGCCAGGTAGTCTAATTACTTGGCGACATAATAACAGTATGAGTGCGTGGTTTGGGAAAATAGATGCAGAAGGACAAATGGATGAAAGGATGGCCGCATCTGGCAACTTTACTGTTTGCTTTTTTCAATGCAAAGGAGGAGCGTATAATTATTAAAAGGCTATTTTTGGAGATGGACAGGCAGGCTGTAGGGGAGGAGGTAGGCCTGTATTTTGAACTTAAAAACTCAAATGGGTTTTTGGGTTCAAAATGTGTTTTTTTCACTAATGCTGCTATCCTTTTATAATTCATAATGTTTGGGCCAGGTAGTGTAATTACTTGGCGACATAATAACAGTATGAGTGCATGGTTTGGGAAAATAGATGCAGAAGGACAAATGGATGAAAGGATGGCCGCATCTGGCAACTTTACTGTTTGCTTTTTTTCAATGCAAAGGAGGAGCGTATAATTATTAAAAAGGGTATTTTTGGAGATGGACAGGCAGGCTGTAGGGGAGGAGGTAGGCCTGTATTTTGAACTTAAAAACTCAAATGGGTTTTTGGGTTCAAAATGTGTATTTTTCACTAATGCTGCTATCCTTTTATAATCCATAATTTTTGGGCAAGGTAGTCTAATTACTTGGCGACATAATAACAGTATGAGTGCGTGGTTTGGGAAAATAGATGCAGAAGGACAAATGGATGAAAGGATGGCCGCATCTGGCAACTTTACTGTTTGCTTTTTTTCAATGCAAAGGAGGAGCGTATAATTATTAAAAAGGGTATTTTTGGAGATGGACAGGCAGGCTGTAGGGGAGGAGGTAGGCCTGTATTTTGAACTTAAAAACTCAAATGGGTTTTTGGGTTCAAAATGTCTATTTTTCCCTTATGCTGCTATCCTTTTATAATCCATAATTTTTGGGCCAGGTAGTCTAATTACTTGGCGACATAATAACAGTATGAGTGCGTGGTTTGGGAAAATAGATGCAGAAGGACAAATGGATGGCCGCATCTGGCAACTTTACTGTTTGCTTTTTTTCAATGCAAAGGAGGAGCGTATAATTATTAAAAAGGGTATTTTTGGAGATGGACAGGCAGGCTGTAGGGGAGGAGGTAGGCCTGTATTTTGAACTTAAAAACTCAAATGGGTTTTTGGGTTCAAAATGTGTATTTTTCACTAATGCTGCTATCCTTTTATAATCCATAATTTTTGGGCCAGGTAGTCTAATTACTTGGCGACATAATAACAGTATGAGTGCATGATTTGGGAAAATAGATGCAGAAGGACAAATGGATGAAAGGATGGCCGCATCTGGCAACTTTACTGTTTGCTTTTTTTCAATGCAAAGGAGAGGCGTATAATTATTAAAAATCGTATTTTTGGAGATGGACAGGCAGGCTGTAGGGGAGGAGGTAGGCCTGTATTTTGAACTTAAAAACTCAAATGGGTTTTTGGGTTCAAAATGTGTTTTTTTCACTAATGCTGCTATCCTTTTATAATTCATAATGTTTGGGCCAGGTAGTCTAATTACTTGGCGACATAATAACAGTATGAGTGCATGGTTTGGGAAAATAGATGCAGAAGGACAAATGGATTAAAGGATGGCCTCATCTGGCAACTTTACTGTTTGCTTTTTTTCAATGCAAAGGAGGAGCGTATAATTATTAAAAAGGGTATTTTTGGAGATGGACAGGCAGGCTGTAGGGAAGGAGGTAGGCCTGTATTTTGAACTTAAAAACTCAAATGGGTTTTTGGGTTCAAAATGTGTATTTTTCACTAATGCTGCTATCCTTTTATAATCCATCATTTTTGGGCCAGGTAGTCTAATTACTTGGCGACATAATAACAGGATGAGTGCATGATTTGGGAAAATAGATGCAGAAGGACAAATGGATGAAAGGATGGCCGCATCTGGCAACTTTACTGTTTGCTTTTTTTCAATGCAAAGGAGAGGCGTATAATTATTAAAAATCGTATTTTTGGAGATGGACAGGCAGGCTGTAGGGGAGGAGGTAGGCCTGTATTTTGAACTTAAAAACTCAAATGGGTTTTTGGGTTCAAAATGTGTTTTTTTCACTAATGCTGCTATCCTTTTATACTCCCAAATTTTTGGGCAAGGTAGTCTAATTACTTGGCGACATAATAACAGTATGAGTGCATGGTTTGGGGAAAATAGATGCAGAAGGACAAATGGATGAAAGGATGGCCGCATCTGGCAACTTTACTGTTTGCTTTTTTTCAATGCAAAGGAGGAGCATATAATTATTAAAAAGGGTATTTTTGGAGATGGACAGGCAGGCTGTAGGGGAGGAGGTAGGCCTGTATTTTGAACTTAAAAACTCAAATGGGTTTTTGGGTTCAAAATGTCTATTTTTCCCTTATGCTGCTATCCTTTTATAATCCATAATTTTTGGGCCAGGTAGTCTAATTACTTGGCGACATAATAACAGTATGAGTGCGTGGTTTGGGAAAATAGATGCAGAAGGACAAATGGATGAAAGGATGGCCGCATCTGGCAACTTTACTGTTTGCTTTTTTTCAATGCAAAGGAGGAGCGTATAATTATTAAAAGGCTATTTTTGGAGATGGACAGGCAGGCTGTAGGGGAGGAGGTAGGCCTGTATTTTGAACTTAAAAACTCAAATGGGTTTTTGGGTTCAAAATGTGTTTTTTTCACTAATGCTGCTATCCTTTTATAATTCATAATGTTTGGGCCAGGTAGTCTAATTACTTGGCGACATAATAACAGTATGAGTGCATGGTTTGGGAAAATAGATGCAGAAGGACAAATGGATGAAAGGATGGCCGCATCTGGCAACTTTACTGTTTGCTTTTTTCAATGCAAAGGAGGAGCGTATAATTATTAAAAAGGGTATTTTTGGAGATGGACAGGCAGGCTGTAGGGGAGGAGGTAGGCCTGTATTTTGAACTTAAAAACTCAAATGGGTTTTTGGGTTCAAAATGTGTATTTTTCACTAATGCTGCTATCCTTTTATAATCCATAATTTTTGGGCCAGGTAGTCTAATTACTTGGCGACATAATAACAGTATGAGTGCATGATTTGGGAAAATAGATGCAGAAGGACAAATGGATGAAAGGATGGCCGCATCTGGCAACTTTACTGTTTGCTTTTTTTCAATGCAAAGGAGGAGCGTATAATTATTAAAAAGGGTATTTTTGGAGATGGACAGGCAGGCTGTAGGGGAGGAGGTAGGCCTGTATTTTGAACTTAAAAACTCAAATGGGTTTTTGGGTTCAAAATGTGTATTTTTCACTAATGCTGCTATCCTTTTATAATCCATAATTTTTGGGCCAGGTAGTCTAATTACTTGGCGACATAATAACAGTATGAGTGCATGATTTGGGAAAATAGATGCAGAAGGACAAATGGATGAAAGGATGGCCGCATCTGGCAACTTTACTGTTTGCTTTTTTTCAATGCAAAGGAGAGGCGTATAATTATTAAAAATCGTATTTTTGGAGATGGACAGGCAGGCTGTAGGGGAGGAGGTAGGCCTGTATTTTGAACTTAAAAACTCAAATGGGTTTTTGGGTTCAAAATGTGTTTTTGTCACTAATGCTGCTATCCTTTTATAATTCATAATGTTTGGGCCAGGTAGTCTAATTACTTGGCGACATAATAACAGTATGAGTGCATGGTTTGGGAAAATAGATGCAGAAGGACAAATGGATTAAAGGATGGCCTCATCTGGCAACTTTACTGTTTGCTTTTTTTCAATGCAAAGGAGGAGCGTATAATTATTAAAAAGGGTATTTTTGGAGATGGACAGGCAGGCTGTAGGGAAGGAGGTAGGCCTGTATTTTGAACTTAAAAACTCAAATGGGTTTTTGGGTTCAAAATGTGTATTTTTCACTAATGCTGCTATCCTTTTATAATCCATCATTTTTGGGCCAGGTAGTCTAATTACTTGGCGACATAATAACAGTATGAGTGCATGATTTGGGAAAATAGATGCAGAAGGACAAATGGATGAAAGGATGGCCGCATCTGGCAACTTTACTGTTTGCTTTTTTTCAATGCAAAGGAGAGGCGTATAATTATTAAAAATCGTATTTTTGGAGATGGACAGGCAGGCTGTAGGGGAGGAGGTAGGCCTGTATTTTGAACTTAAAAACTCAAATGGGTTTTTGGGTTCAAAATGTGTTTTTTTCACTAATGCTGCTATCCTTTTATACTCCCAAATTTTTGGGCAAGGTAGTCTAATTACTTGGCGACATAATAACAGTATGAGTGCATGGTTTGGGGAAAATAGATGCAGAAGGACAAATGGATGAATGGATGGCCGCATCTGGCAACTTTACTGTTTGCTTTTTTTCAATGCAAAGGAGGAGCATATAATTATTAAAAAGGGTATTTTTGGAGATGGACAGGCAGGCTGTAGGGGAGGAGGTAGGCCTGTATTTTGAACTTAAAAACTCAAATGGGTTTTTGGGTTCAAAATGTCTATTTTTCCCTTATGCTGCTATCCTTTTATAATCCATAATTTTTGGGCCAGGTAGTCTAATTACTTGGCGACATAATAACAGTATGAGTGCGTGGTTTGGGAAAATAGATGCAGAAGGACAAATGGATGAAAGGATGGCCGCATCTGGCAACTTTACTGTTTGCTTTTTTTCAATGCAAAGGAGGAGCGTATAATTATTAAAAGGCTATTTTTGGAGATGGACAGGCAGGCTGTAGGGGAGGAGGTAGGCTTGTATTTTGAACTTAAAAACTCAAATGGGTTTTTGGGTTCAAAATGTGTTTTTTTCACTAATGCTGCTATCCTTTTATAATTCATAATGTTTGGGCCAGGTAGTCTAATTACTTGGCGACATAATAACAGTATGAGTGCATGGTTTGGGAAAATAGATGCAGAAGGACAAATGGATGAAAGGATGGCCGCATCTGGCAACTTTACTGTTTGCTTTTTTCAATGCAAAGGAGGAGCGTATAATTATTAAAAAGGGTATTTTTGGAGATGGACAGGCAGGCTGTAGGGGAGGAGGTAGGCCTGTATTTTGAACTTAAAAACTCAAATGGGTTTTTGGGTTCAAAATGTGTATTTTTCACTAATGCTGCTATCCTTTTATAATCCATAATTTTTGGGCCAGGTAGTCTAATTACTTGGCGACATAATAACAGTATGAGTGCATGATTTGGGAAAATAGATGCAGAAGGACAAATGGATGAAAGGATGGCCGCATCTGGCAACTTTACTGTTTGCTTTTTTTCAATGCAAAGGAGGAGCGTATAATTATTAAAAAGGGTATTTTTGGAGATGGACAGGCAGGCTGTAGGGGAGGAGGTAGGCCTGTATTTTGAACTTAAAAACTCAAATGGGTTTTTGGGTTCAAAATGTGTATTTTTCACTAATGCTGCTATCCTTTTATAATCCATAATTTTTGGGCCAGGTAGTCTAATTACTTGGCGACATAATAACAGTATGAGTGCATGATTTGGGAAAATAGATGCAGAAGGACAAATGGATGAAAGGATGGCCGCATCTGGCAACTTTACTGTTTGCTTTTTTTCAATGCAAAGGAGAGGCGTATAATTATTAAAAATCGTATTTTTGGAGATGGACAGGCAGGCTGTAGGGGAGGAGGTAGGCCTGTATTTTGAACTTAAAAACTCAAATGGGTTTTTGGGTTCAAAATGTGTTTTTGTCACTAATGCTGCTATCCTTTTATAATTCATAATGTTTGGGCCAGGTAGTCTAATTACTTGGCGACATAATAACAGTATGAGTGCATGGTTTGGGAAAATAGATGCAGAAGGACAAATGGATGAAAGGATGGCCTCATCTGGCAACTTTACTGTTTGCTTTTTTTCAATGCAAAGAAGGAGCGTATAATTATTAAAAAGGGTATTTTTGGAGATGGACAGGCAGGCTGTAGGGGAGGAGGTAGGCCTGTATTTTGAACTTAAAAATTCAAATGGGTTTTTGGGTTCAAAATGTGTATTTTTCCCTTATGCAGCTATCCTTTTATAATCCATAATTTTTGGGCCAGGTAGTCTAATTACTTGGCGACATAATAACAGTATGAGTGCATGGTTTGGGAAAATAGATGCAGAAGGACAAATGGATGAAAGGATGGCCGCATCTGGCAACTTTACTGTTTGCTTTTTTTCAATGCAAAGGAGGAGCGTATAATTATTAAAAATGGTATTTTTGGAGATGGACAGGCAGGCTGTAGGGGAGGAGGTAGGCCTGTATTTTGAACTTAAAAACGCAAATGGGTTTTTGGGTTCAAAATGTGTTTTTTTCACTAATGCTGCTATCCTTTTATAATCCATAATTTTTGGGCCAGGTAGTCTAATTACTTGGCGACATAATAACAGTATGAGTGCATGGTTTGGGAAAATAGATGCAGAAGGACAAATGGATGAAAGGATGGCCGCATCTGGCAACTTTACTGTTTGCTTTTTTTCAATGCAAAGGAGAGGCGTATAATTATTAAAAATCGTATTTTTGGAGATGGACAGGCAGGCTGTAGGGGAGGAGGTAGGCCTGTATTTTGAACTTAAAAACTCAAATTGGTTTTTGGGTTCAAAATGTGTTTTTTTCACTAATGCTGCTATCCTTTTATAATTCATAATGTTTGGGCCAGGTAGTCTAATTACTTGGCGACATAATAACAGTATGAGTGCATGGTTTGGGAAAATAGATGCAGAAGGACAAATGGATGAAAGGATGGCCGCATCTGGCAACTTTACTGTTTGCTTTTTTTCAATGCAAAGGAGGAGCGTATAATTATTAAAAAGGGTATTTTTGGAGATGGACAGGCAGGCTGTAGGGGAGGAGGTAGGCCTGTATTTTGAAATTAAAAACTCAAATGGGTTTTTGGGTTCAAAATGTGTATTTTTTACTAATGCTGCTATCCTTTTATAATCCATAATTTTTGGGCAAGGTAGTCTAAGTACTTGGCGACATAATAACAGTATGAGTGCATGGTTTGGTAAAATAGATGCAGAAGGACAAATGGATGAAAGGATGGCCGCATCTGGCAACTTTACTGTTTGCTTTTTTTCAATGCAAAGGAGGAGCGTATAATTATTAAAAAGGGTATTTTTGGAGATGGACAGGCAGGCTGTAGGGGAGGAGGTAGGCCTGTATTTTGAACTTAAAAACTCAAATGGGTTTTTGGGTTCAAAATGTGTTTTTTTCACTAATGCTGCTATCCTTTTATAATTCATAATGTTTGGGCCAGGTAGTCTAATTACTTGGCGACATAATAACAGTATGAGTGCATGGTTTGGGAAAATAGATGCAGAAGGACAAATGGATGAAAGGATGGCCTCATCTGGCAACTTTACTTTTTGCTTTTTTTCAATGCAAAGGAGGAGCGTATAATTATTAAAAAGGGTATTTTTGGAGATGGACAGGCAGGCTGTAGTGGAGGAGGTAGGCCTGTATTTTGAACTTAAAAACTCAAATGGGTTTTTGGGTTCAAAATGTGTTTTTTTCACTAATGCTGCTATCCTTTTATAATCCCAAATTTTTGGGCAAGGTAGTCTAATTACTTGGCGACATAATAACAGTATGAGTGCATGGTTTGGGGAAAATAGATGCAGAAGGACAAATGGATGAAAGGATGGCCGCATCTTTCAACTTTACTGTTTGCTTTTTTTCAATGCAAAGGAGGAGCGTATAATTATTAAAAAGGGTATTTTTGGAGATGGACAGGCAGGCTGTAGGGGAGGAGGTAGGCCTGTATTTTGAACTTAAAAACTCAAATGGGTTTTTGGGTTCAAAATGTGTTTTTTTCACTAATGCTGCTATCCTTTTATAATTCATAATGTTTGGGCCAGGTAGTCTAATTACTTGGCGACATAATAACAGTATGAGTGCATGATTTGGGAAAATAGATGCAGAAGGACAAATGGATGAAAGGATGGCCGCATCTGGCAACTTTACTGTTTGCTTTTTTTCAATGCAAAGGAGAGGCGTATAATTATTAAAAATCGTATTTTTGGAGATGGACAGGCAGGCTGTAGGGGAGGAGGTAGGCCTGTATTTTGAACTTAAAAACTCAAATGGGTTTTTGGGTTCAAAATGTCTTTTTTTCCCTTATGCTGCTATCCTTTTATAATCCCTAATTTTTGGGCCAGGTAGTCTAATTACTTGGCGACATAATAACAGTATGAGTGCATGGTTTGGGAAAATAGATGCAGAAGGACAAATGGATGAAAGGATGGCCTCATCTGGCAACTTTACTGTTTGCTTTTTTTCAATGCAAAGGAGGAGCGTATAATTATTAAAAAGGGTATTTTTGGAGATGGACAGGCAGGCTGTAGGGGAGGAGGTAGGCCTGTATTTTGAACTTAAAAACTCAAATGGGTTTTTGGGTTCAAAATGTGTATTTTTCACTAATGCTGCTATCCTTTTATAATCCATAATTTTTGGGCCAGGTAGTCTAATTACTTGGCGACATAATAACAGTATGAGTGCATGATTTGGGAAAATAGATGCAGAAGGACAAATGGATGAAAGGATGGCCGCATCTGGCAACTTTACTGTTTGCTTTTTTTCAATGCAAAGGAGAGGCGTATAATTATTAAAAATCTTATTTTTGGAGATGGACAGGCAGGCTGTAGGGGAGGAGGTAGGCCTGTATTTTGAACTTAAAAACTCAAATGGGTTTTTGGGTTCAAAATGTGTTTTTTTCACTAATGCTGCTATCCTTTTATAATCCCAAATTTTTGGGCAAGGTAGTCTAATTACTTGGCGACATAATAACAGTATGAGTGCATGGTTTGGGGAAAATAGATGCAGAAGGACAAATGGATGAAAGGATGGCCGCATCTTTCAACTTTACTGTTTGCTTTTTTTCAATGCAAAGGAGGAGCGTATAATTATTAAAAAGGGTATTTTTGGAGATGGACAGGCAGGCTGTAGGGGAGGAGGTAGGCCTGTATTTTGAACTTAAAACCTCAAATGGGTTTTTGGGTTCAAAATGTGTTTTTTTCACTAATGCTGCTATCCTTTTATAATTCATAATGTTTGGGCCAGGTAGTCTAATTACTTGGCGACATAATAACAGTATGAGTGCATGGTTTGGGAAAATAGATGCAGAAGGACAAATGGATGAAAGGATGGCCGCATCTGGCAACTTTACTGTTTGCTTTTTTTCAATGCAAAGGAGGAGCGTATAATTATTAAAAAGGGTATTTTTGGAGATGGACAGGCAGGCTGTAGGGGAGGAGGTAGGCCTGTATTTTGAACTTAAAAACTCAAATGGGTTTTTGGGTTCAAAATGTGTATTTTTCACTAATGCTGCTATCCTTTTATAATCCATAATTTTTGGGCCAGGTAGTCTAATTCCTTGGCGACATAATAACAGTATGAGTGCATGATTTGGGAAAATAGATGCAGAAGGACAAATGGATGAAAGGATGGCCGCATCTGGCAACTTTACTGTTTGCTTTTTTTCAATGCAAAGGAGAGGCGTATAATTATTAAAAATCGTATTTTTGGAGATGGACAGGCAGGCTGTAGGGGAGGAGGTAGGCCTGTATTTTGAACTTAAAAACTCAAATGGGTTTTTGGGTTCAAAATGTGTTTTTTTCACTAATGCTGCTATCCTTTTATAATCCCAAATTTTTGGGCAAGGTAGTCTAATTACTTGGCGACATAATAACAGTATGAGTGCATGGTTTGGGGAAAATAGATGCAGAAGGACAAATGGATGAAAGGATGGCCGCATCTTTCAACTTTACTGTTTGCTTTTTTTCAATGCAAAGGAGGAGCGTATAATTATTAAAAAGGGTATTTTTGGAGATGGACAGGCAGGCTGTAGGGGAGGAGGTAGGCCTGTATTTTGAACTTAAAAACTCAAATGGGTTTTTGGGTTCAAAATGTGTTTTTTTCACTAATGCTGCTATCCTTTTATAATTCATAATGTTTGGGCCAGGTAGTCTAATTACTTGGCGACATAATAACAGTATGAGTGCATGGTTTGGGAAAATAGATGCAGAAGGACAAATGGATGAAAGGATGGCCGCATCTGGCAACTTTACTGTTTGCTTTTTTTCAATGCAAAGGAGGAGCGTATAATTATTAAAAAGGGTATTTTTGGAGATGGACAGGCAGGCTGTAGGGGAGGAGGTAGGCCTGTATTTTGAACTTAAAAACTCAAATGGGTTTTTGGGTTCAAAATGTGTATTTTTCACTAATGCTGCTATCCTTTTATAATCCATAATTTTTGGGCCAGGTAGTCTAATTCCTTGGCGACATAATAACAGTATGAGTGCATGATTTGGGAAAATAGATGCAGAAGGACAAATGGATGAAAGGATGGCCGCATCTGGCAACTTTACTGTTTGCTTTTTTTCAATGCAAAGGAGAGGCGTATAATTATTAAAAAGGGTATTTTTGGAGATGGACAGGCAGGCTGTAGGGGAGGAGGTAGGCCTGTATTTTGAACTTAAAAACTCAAATGGGTTTTTGGGTTCAAAATGTGTTTTTTTCACTAATGCTGCTATCCTTTTATAATCCCAAATTTTTGGGCAAGGTAGTCTAATTACTTGGCGACATAATAACAGTATGAGTGCATGGTTTGGGGAAAATAGATGCAGAAGGACAAATGGATGAAAGGATGGCCGCATCTTTCAACTTTACTGTTTGCTTTTTTTCAATGCAAAGGAGGAGCGTATAATTATTAAAAAGGGTATTTTTGGAGATGGACAGGCAGGCTGTAGGGGAGGAGGTAGGCCTGTATTTTGAACTTAAAAACTCAAATGGGTTTTTGGGTTCAAAATGTGTTTTTTTCACTAATGCTGCTATCCTTTTATAATTCATAATGTTTGGGCCAGGTAGTCTAATTACTTGGCGACATAATAACAGTATGAGTGCATGGTTTGGGAAAATAGATGCAGAAGGACAAATGGATGAAAGGATGGCCGCATCTGGCAACTTTACTGTTTGCTTTTTTTCAATGCAAAGGAGAGGCGTATAATTATTAAAAAGGGTATTTTTGGAGATGGACAGGCAGGCTGTAGGGGAGGAGGTAGGCCTGTATTTTGAACTTAAAAACTCAAATGGGTTTTTGGGTTCAAAATGTGTTTTTTTCACTAATGCTGCTATCCTTTTATAATTCATAATGTTTGGGCCAGGTAGTCTAATTACTTGGCGACATAATAACAGTATGAGTGCATGGTTTGGGAAAATAGATGCAGAAGGACAAATGGATGAAAGGATGGCTGCATCTGGCAACTTTACTGTTTGCTTTTTTCAATGCAAAGGAGGAGCGTATAATTATTAAAAAGGGTATTTTTGGAGATGGACAGGCAGGCTGTAGGGGAGGAGGTAGGCCTGTATTTTGAACTTAAAAACTCAAATGGGTTTTTGGGTTCAAAATGTGTATTTTTCACTAATGCTGCTATCCTTTTATAATCCATAATTTTTGGGCCAGGTAGTCTAATTACTTGGCGACATAATAACAGTATGAGTGCATGATTTGGGAAAATAGATGCAGAAGGACAAATGGATGAAAGGATGGCCGCATCTGGCAACTTTACTGTTTGCTTTTTTTCAATGCAAAGGAGAGGCGTATAATTATTAAAAATCGTATTTTTGGAGATGGACAGGCAGGCTGTAGGGGAGGAGGTAGGCCTGTATTTTGAACTTAAAAACTCAAATGGGTTTTTGGGTTCAAAATGTGTTTTTTTCACTAATGCTGCTATCCTTTTATAATTCATAATGTTTGGGCCAGGTAGTCTAATTACTTGGCGACATAATAACAGTATGAGTGCATGATTTGGGAAAATAGATGCAGAAGGACAAATGGATGAAAGGATGGCCGCATCTGGCAACTTTACTGTTTGCTTTTTTTCAATGCAAAGGAGGAGCGTATAATTATTAAAAAGGGTATTTTTGGAGATGGACAGGCAGGCTGTAGGGGAGGAGGTAGGCCTGTATTTTGAACTTAAAAACTCAAATGGGTTTTTGGGTTCAAAATGTGTATTTTTCACTAATGCTGCTATCCTTTTATAATCCATAATTTTTGGGCCGGGTAGTCTAATTCCTTGGCGACATAATAACAGTATGAGTGCATGATTTGGGAAAATAGATGCAGAAGGACAAATGGATGAAAGGATGGCCGCATCTGGCAACTTTACTGTTTGCTTTTTTTCAATGCAAAGGAGAGGCGTATAATTATTAAAAATCGTATTTTTGGAGATGGACAGGCAGGCTGTAGGGGAGGAGGTAGGCCTGTATTTTGAACTTAAAAACTCAAATGGGTTTTTGGGTTCAAAATGTGTTTTTTCACTAATGCTGCTATCCTTTTATAATTCATAATGTTTGGGCCAGGTAGTCTAATTACTTGGCGACATAATAACAGTATGAGTGCATGGTTTGGGAAAATAGATGCAGAAGGACAAATGGATGAAAGGATGGCCTCATCTGGCAACTTTACTGTTTGCTTTTTTTCAATGCAAAGGAGGAGCGTATAATTATTAAAAAGGGTATTTTTGGAGATGGACAGGCAGGCTGTAGGGGAGGAGGTAGGCCTGTATTTTGAACTTAAAAACTCAAATGGGTTTTTGGGTTCAAAATGTGTATTTTTCACTAATGCTGCTATCCTTTTATAATCCATAATTTCTTGGGCCAGGTAGTCTAATTACTTGGCGACATAATAACAGTATGAGTGCATGATTTGGGAAAATAGATGCAGAAGGACAAATGGATGAAAGGATGGCCGCATCTGGCAACTTTACTGTTTGCTTTTTTTCAATGCAAAGGAGAGGCGTATAATTATTAAAAATCTTATTTTTGGAGATGGACAGGCAGGCTGTAGGGGAGGAGGTAGGCCTGTATTTTGAACTTAAAAACTCAAATGGGTTTTTGGGTTCAAAATGTGTTTTTTTCACTAATGCTGCTATCCTTTTATAATCCCAAATTTTTGGGCAAGGTAGTCTAATTACTTGGCGACATAATAACAGTATGAGTGCATGGTTTGGGGAAATAGATGCAGAAGGACAAATGGATGAAAGGATGGCCGCATCTTTCAACTTTACTGTTTGCTTTTTTTCAATGCAAAGGAGGAGCGTATAATTATTAAAAAGGGTATTTTTGGAGATGGGACAGGCAGGCTGTAGGGGAGGAGGTAGGCCTGTATTTTGAACTTAAAAACTCAAATGGGTTTTTGGGTTCAAAATGTGTTTTTTTCACTAATGCTGCTATCCTTTTATAATTCATAATGTTTGGGCCAGGTAGTCTAATTACTTGGCGACATAATAACAGTATGAGTGCATGGTTTGGGAAAATAGATGCAGAAGGACAAATGGATGAAAGGATGGCCGCATCTGGCAACTTTACTGTTTGCTTTTTTTCAATGCAAAGGAGGAGCGTATAATTATTAAAAAGGGTATTTTTGGAGATGGACAGGCAGGCTGTAGGGGAGGAGGTAGGCCTGTATTTTGAACTTAAAAACTCAAATGGGTTTTTGGGTTCAAAATGTGTATTTTTCACTAATGCTGCTATCCTTTTATAATCCATAATTTTTGGGCCAGGTAGTCTAATTCCTTGGCGACATAATAACAGTATGAGTGCATGATTTGGGAAAATAGATGCAGAAGGACAAATGGATGAAAGGATGGCCGCATCTGGCAACTTTACTGTTTGCTTTTTTTCAATGCAAAGGAGAGGCGTATAATTATTAAAAATCGTATTTTTGGAGATGGACAGGCAGGCTGTAGGGGAGGAGGTAGGCCTGTATTTTGAACTTAAAAACTCAAATGGGTTTTTGGGTTCAAAATGTGTATTTTTTCACTAATGCTGCTATCCTTTTATAATCCATAATTTTTGGGCCAGGTAGTCTAATTACTTGGCGACATAATAACAGTATGAGTGCATGATTTGGGAAAATAGATGCAGAAGGACAAATGGATGAAAGGATGGCCGCATCTGGCAACTTTACTGTTTGCTTTTTTTCAATGCAAAGGAGAGGCGTATAATTATTAAAAATCTTATTTTTGGAGATGGACAGGCAGGCTGTAGGGGAGGAGGTAGGCCTGTATTTTGAACTTAAAAACTCAAATGGGTTTTTGGGTTCAAAATGTGTTTTTTTCACTAATGCTGCTATCCTTTTATAATCCCAAATTTTTGGGCAAGGTAGTCTAATTACTTGGCGACATAATAACAGTATGAGTGCATGGTTTGGGGAAAATAGATGCAGAAGGACAAATGGATGAAAGGATGGCCGCATCTTTCAACTTTACTGTTTGCTTTTTTTCAATGCAAAGGAGGAGCGTATAATTATTAAAAAGGGTATTTTTGGAGATGGACAGGCAGGCTGTAGGGGAGGAGGTAGGCCTGTATTTTGAACTTAAAACCTCAAATGGGTTTTTGGGTTCAAAATGTGTTTTTTTCACTAATGCTGCTATCCTTTTATAATTCATAATGTTTGGGCCAGGTAGTCTAATTACTTGGCGACATAATAACAGTATGAGTGCATGGTTTGGGAAAATAGATGCAGAAGGACAAATGGATGAAAGGATGGCCGCATCTGGCAACTTTACTGTTTGCTTTTTTTCAATGCAAAGGAGGAGCGTATAATTATTAAAAAGGGTATTTTTGGAGATGGACAGGCAGGCTGTAGGGGAGGAGGTAGGCCTGTATTTTGAACTTAAAAACTCAAATGGGTTTTTGGGTTCAAAATGTGTATTTTTCACTAATGCTGCTATCCTTTTATAATCCATAATTTTTGGGCCAGGTAGTCTAATTCCTTGGCGACATAATAACAGTATGAGTGCATGATTTGGGAAAATAGATGCAGAAGGACAAATGGATGAAAGGATGGCCGCATCTGGCAACTTTACTGTTTGCTTTTTTTCAATGCAAAGGAGAGGCGTATAATTATTAAAAATCGTATTTTTGGAGATGGACAGGCAGGCTGTAGGGGAGGAGGTAGGCCTGTATTTTGAACTTAAAAACTCAAATGGGTTTTTGGGTTCAAAATGTGTTTTTTTCACTAATGCTGCTATCCTTTTATAATCCCAAATTTTTGGGCAAGGTAGTCTAATTACTTGGCGACATAATAACAGTATGAGTGCATGGTTTGGGGAAAATAGATGCAGAAGGACAAATGGATGAAAGGATGGCCGCATCTTTCAACTTTACTGTTTGCTTTTTTTCAATGCAAAGGAGGAGCGTATAATTATTAAAAAGGGTATTTTTGGAGATGGACAGGCAGGCTGTAGGGGAGGAGGTAGGCCTGTATTTTGAACTTAAAAACTCAAATGGGTTTTTGGGTTCAAAATGTGTTTTTTTCACTAATGCTGCTATCCTTTTATAATTCATAATGTTTGGGCCAGGTAGTCTAATTACTTGGCGACATAATAACAGTATGAGTGCATGGTTTGGGAAAATAGATGCAGAAGGACAAATGGATGAAAGGATGGCCGCATCTGGCAACTTTACTGTTTGCTTTTTTTCAATGCAAAGGAGGAGCGTATAATTATTAAAAAGGGTATTTTTGGAGATGGACAGGCAGGCTGTAGGGGAGGAGGTAGGCCTGTATTTTGAACTTAAAAACTCAAATGGGTTTTTGGGTTCAAAATGTGTATTTTTCACTAATGCTGCTATCCTTTTATAATCCATAATTTTTGGGCCAGGTAGTCTAATTCCTTGGCGACATAATAACAGTATGAGTGCATGATTTGGGAAAATAGATGCAGAAGGACAAATGGATGAAAGGATGGCCGCATCTGGCAACTTTACTGTTTGCTTTTTTTCAATGCAAAGGAGAGGCGTATAATTATTAAAAAGGGTATTTTTGGAGATGGACAGGCAGGCTGTAGGGGAGGAGGTAGGCCTGTATTTTGAACTTAAAAACTCAAATGGGTTTTTGGGTTCAAAATGTGTTTTTTTCACTAATGCTGCTATCCTTTTATAATCCCAAATTTTTGGGCAAGGTAGTCTAATTACTTGGCGACATAATAACAGTATGAGTGCATGGTTTGGGGAAAATAGATGCAGAAGGACAAATGGATGAAAGGATGGCCGCATCTTTCAACTTTACTGTTTGCTTTTTTTCAATGCAAAGGAGGAGCGTATAATTATTAAAAAGGGTATTTTTGGAGATGGACAGGCAGGCTGTAGGGGAGGAGGTAGGCCTGTATTTTGAACTTAAAAACTCAAATGGGTTTTTGGGTTCAAAATGTGTTTTTTTCACTAATGCTGCTATCCTTTTATAATTCATAATGTTTGGGCCAGGTAGTCTAATTACTTGGCGACATAATAACAGTATGAGTGCATGGTTTGGGAAAATAGATGCAGAAGGACAAATGGATGAAAGGATGGCCGCATCTGGCAACTTTACTGTTTGCTTTTTTTCAATGCAAAGGAGAGGCGTATAATTATTAAAAAGGGTATTTTTGGAGATGGACAGGCAGGCTGTAGGGGAGGAGGTAGGCCTGTATTTTGAACTTAAAAACTCAAATGGGTTTTTGGGTTCAAAATGTGTTTTTTTCACTAATGCTGCTATCCTTTTATAATTCATAATGTTTGGGCCAGGTAGTCTAATTACTTGGCGACATAATAACAGTATGAGTGCATGGTTTGGGAAAATAGATGCAGAAGGACAAATGGATGAAAGGATGGCTGCATCTGGCAACTTTACTGTTTGCTTTTTTCAATGCAAAGGAGGAGCGTATAATTATTAAAAAGGGTATTTTTGGAGATGGACAGGCAGGCTGTAGGGGAGGAGGTAGGCCTGTATTTTGAACTTAAAAACTCAAATGGGTTTTTGGGTTCAAAATGTGTATTTTTCACTAATGCTGCTATCCTTTTATAATCCATAATTTTTGGGCCAGGTAGTCTAATTACTTGGCGACATAATAACAGTATGAGTGCATGATTTGGGAAAATAGATGCAGAAGGACAAATGGATGAAAGGATGGCCGCATCTGGCAACTTTACTGTTTGCTTTTTTTCAATGCAAAGGAGAGGCGTATAATTATTAAAAATCGTATTTTTGGAGATGGACAGGCAGGCTGTAGGGGAGGAGGTAGGCCTGTATTTTGAACTTAAAAACTCAAATGGGTTTTTGGGTTCAAAATGTGTTTTTTTCACTAATGCTGCTATCCTTTTATAATTCATAATGTTTGGGCCAGGTAGTCTAATTACTTGGCGACATAATAACAGTATGAGTGCATGATTTGGGAAAATAGATGCAGAAGGACAAATGGATGAAAGGATGGCCGCATCTGGCAACTTTACTGTTTGCTTTTTTTCAATGCAAAGGAGGAGCGTATAATTATTAAAAAGGGTATTTTTGGAGATGGACAGGCAGGCTGTAGGGGAGGAGGTAGGCCTGTATTTTGAACTTAAAAACTCAAATGGGTTTTTGGGTTCAAAATGTGTATTTTTCACTAATGCTGCTATCCTTTTATAATCCATAATTTTTGGGCCGGGTAGTCTAATTCCTTGGCGACATAATAACAGTATGAGTGCATGATTTGGGAAAATAGATGCAGAAGGACAAATGGATGAAAGGATGGCCGCATCTGGCAACTTTACTGTTTGCTTTTTTTCAATGCAAAGGAGAGGCGTATAATTATTAAAAATCGTATTTTTGGAGATGGACAGGCAGGCTGTAGGGGAGGAGGTAGGCCTGTATTTTGAACTTAAAAACTCAAATGGGTTTTTGGGTTCAAAATGTGTTTTTTTCACTAATGCTGCTATCCTTTTATAATTCATAATGTTTGGGCCAGGTAGTCTAATTACTTGGCGACATAATAACAGTATGAGTGCATGGTTTGGGAAAATAGATGCAGAAGGACAAATGGATGAAAGGATGGCCTCATCTGGCAACTTTACTGTTTGCTTTTTTTCAATGCAAAGGAGGAGCGTATAATTATTAAAAAGGGTATTTTTGGAGATGGACAGGCAGGCTGTAGGGGAGGAGGTAGGCCTGTATTTTGAACTTAAAAACTCAAATGGGTTTTTGGGTTCAAAATGTGTATTTTTCACTAATGCTGCTATCCTTTTATAATCCATAATTTTTGGGCCAGGTAGTCTAATTACTTGGCGACATAATAACAGTATGAGTGCATGATTTGGGAAAATAGATGCAGAAGGACAAATGGATGAAAGGATGGCCGCATCTGGCAACTTTACTGTTTGCTTTTTTTCAATGCAAAGGAGAGGCGTATAATTATTAAAAATCTTATTTTTGGAGATGGACAGGCAGGCTGTAGGGGAGGAGGTAGGCCTGTATTTTGAACTTAAAAACTCAAATGGGTTTTTGGGTTCAAAATGTGTTTTTTTCACTAATGCTGCTATCCTTTTATAATCCCAAATTTTTGGGCAAGGTAGTCTAATTACTTGGCGACATAATAACAGTATGAGTGCATGGTTTGGGGAAAATAGATGCAGAAGGACAAATGGATGAAAGGATGGCCGCATCTTTCAACTTTACTGTTTGCTTTTTTTCAATGCAAAGGAGGAGCGTATAATTATTAAAAAGGGTATTTTTGGAGATGGACAGGCAGGCTGTAGGGGAGGAGGTAGGCCTGTATTTTGAACTTAAAAACTCAAATGGGTTTTTGGGTTCAAAATGTGTTTTTTTCACTAATGCTGCTATCCTTTTATAATTCATAATGTTTGGGCCAGGTAGTCTAATTACTTGGCGACATAATAACAGTATGAGTGCATGGTTTGGGAAAATAGATGCAGAAGGACAAATGGATGAAAGGATGGCCGCATCTGGCAACTTTACTGTTTGCTTTTTTTCAATGCAAAGGAGGAGCGTATAATTATTAAAAAGGGTATTTTTGGAGATGGACAGGCAGGCTGTAGGGGAGGAGGTAGGCCTGTATTTTGAACTTAAAAACTCAAATGGGTTTTTGGGTTCAAAATGTGTATTTTTCACTAATGCTGCTATCCTTTTATAATCCATAATTTTTGGGCCAGGTAGTCTAATTCCTTGGCGACATAATAACAGTATGAGTGCATGATTTGGGAAAATAGATGCAGAAGGACAAATGGATGAAAGGATGGCCGCATCTGGCAACTTTACTGTTTGCTTTTTTTCAATGCAAAGGAGAGGCGTATAATTATTAAAAATCGTATTTTTGGAGATGGACAGGCAGGCTGTAGGGGAGGAGGTAGGCCTGTATTTTGAACTTAAAAACTCAAATGGGTTTTTGGGTTCAAAATGTGTTTTTTTCACTAATGCTGCTATCCTTTTATAATTCATAATGTTTGGGCCAGGTAGTCTAATTACTTGGCGACATAATAACAGTATGAGTGCATGGTTTGGGAAAATAGATGCAGAAGGACAAATGGATGAAAGGATGGCCTCATCTGGCAACTTTACTGTTTGCTTTTTTTCAATGCAAAGGAGGAGCGTATAATTATTAAAAAGGGTATTTTTGGAGATGGACAGGCAGGCTGTAGGGGAGGAGGTAGGCCTGTATTTTGAACTTAAAAACTCAAATGGGTTTTTGGGTTCAAAATGTGTATTTTTCACTAATGCTGCTATCCTTTTATAATCCATAATTTTTGGGCCAGGTAGTCTAATTACTTGGCGACATAATAACAGTATGAGTGCATGATTTGGGAAAATAGATGCAGAAGGACAAATGGATGAAAGGATGGCCGCATCTGGCAACTTTACTGTTTGCTTTTTTTCAATGCAAAGGAGAGGCGTATAATTATTAAAAATCGTATTTTTGGAGATGGACAGGCAGGCTGTAGGGGAGGAGGTAGGCCTGTATTTTGAACTTAAAAACTCAAATGGGTTTTTGGGTTCAAAATGTGTATTTTTCACTAATGCTGCTATCCTTTTATAATCCATAATTTTTGGGCCAGGTAGTCTAATTACTTGGCGACATAATAACAGTATGAGTGCATGATTTGGGAAAATAGATGCAGAAGGACAAATGGATGAAAGGATGGCCGCATCTGGCAACTTTACTGTTTGCTTTTTTTCAATGCAAAGGAGAGGCGTATAATTATTAAAAATCGTATTTTTGGAGATGGACAGGCAGGCTGTAGGGGAGGAGGTAGGCCTGTATTTTGAACTTAAAAACTCAAATGGGTTTTTGGGTTCAAAATGTGTTTTTTTCACTAATGCTGCTATCCTTTTATAATTCATAATGTTTGGGCCAGGTAGTCTAATTACTTGGCGACATAATAACAGTATGAGTGCATGATTTGGGAAAATAGATGCAGAAGGACAAATGGATGAAAGGATGGCCGCATCTGGCAACTTTACTGTTTGCTTTTTTTCAATGCAAAGGAGGAGCGTATAATTATTAAAAAGGGTATTTTTGGAGATGGACAGGCAGGCTGTAGGGGAGGAGGTAGGCCTGTATTTTGAACTTAAAAACTCAAATGGGTTTTTGGGTTCAAAATGTGTATTTTTCACTAATGCTGCTATCCTTTTATAATCCATAATTTTTGGGCCGGGTAGTCTAATTCCTTGGCGACATAATAACAGTATGAGTGCATGATTTGGGAAAATAGATGCAGAAGGACAAATGGATGAAAGGATGGCCGCATCTGGCAACTTTACTGTTTGCTTTTTTTCAATGCAAAGGAGAGGCGTATAATTATTAAAAATCGTATTTTTGGAGATGGACAGGCAGGCTGTAGGGGAGGAGGTAGGCCTGTATTTTGAACTTAAAAACTCAAATGGGTTTTTGGGTTCAAAATGTGTTTTTTTCACTAATGCTGCTATCCTTTTATAATTCATAATGTTTGGGCCAGGTAGTCTAATTACTTGGCGACATAATAACAGTATGAGTGCATGGTTTGGGAAAATAGATGCAGAAGGACAAATGGATGAAAGGATGGCCTCATCTGGCAACTTTACTGTTTGCTTTTTTTCAATGCAAAGGAGGAGCGTATAATTATTAAAAAGGGTATTTTTGGAGATGGACAGGCAGGCTGTAGGGGAGGAGGTAGGCCTGTATTTTGAACTTAAAAACTCAAATGGGTTTTTGGGTTCAAAATGTGTATTTTTCACTAATGCTGCTATCCTTTTATAATCCATAATTTTTGGGCCAGATAGTCTAATTACTTGGCGACATAATAACAGTATGAGTGCATGATTTGGGAAAATAGATGCAGAAGGACCAATGGATGAAAGGATGGCCGCATCTGGCAACTTTACTGTTTGCTTTTTTTCAATGCAAAGGAGAGGCGTATAATTATTAAAAATCTTATTTTTGGAGATGGACAGGCAGGCTGTAGGGGAGGAGGTAGGCCTGTATTTTGAACTTAAAAACTCAAATGGGTTTTTGGGTTCAAAATGTGTTTTTTTCACTAATGCTGCTATCCTTTTATAATCCCAAATTTTTGGGCAAGGTAGTCTAATTACTTGGCGACATAATAACAGTATGAGTGCATGGTTTGGGGAAAATAGATGCAGAAGGACAAATGGATGAAAGGATGGCCGCATCTTTCAACTTTACTGTTTGCTTTTTTTCAATGCAAAGGAGGAGCGTATAATTATTAAAAAGGGTATTTTTGGAGATGGACAGGCAGGCTGTAGGGGAGGAGGTAGGCCTGTATTTTGAACTTAAAAACTCAAATGGGTTTTTGGGTTCAAAATGTGTTTTTTTCACTAATGCTGCTATCCTTTTATAATTCATAATGTTTGGGCCAGGTAGTCTAATTACTTGGCGACATAATAACAGTATGAGTGCATGGTTTGGGAAAATAGATGCAGAAGGACAAATGGATGAAAGGATGGCCACATCTGGCAACTTTACTGTTTGCTTTTTTTCAATGCAAAGGAGGAGCGTATAATTATTAAAAAGGGTATTTTTGGAGATGGACAGGCAGGCTGTAGGGGAGGAGGTAGGCCTGTATTTTGAACTTAAAAACTCAAATGGGTTTTTGGGTTCAAAATGTGTATTTTTCACTAATGCTGCTATCCTTTTATAATCCATAATTTTTGGGCCAGGTAGTCTAATTACTTGGCGACATAATAACAGTATGAGTGCATGATTTGGGAAAATAGATGCAGAAGGACAAATGGATGAAAGGATGGCCGCATCTGGCAACTTTACTGTTTGCTTTTTTTCAATGCAAAGGAGAGGCGTATAATTATTAAAAATCGTATTTTTGGAGATGGACAGGCAGGCTGTAGGGGAGGAGGTAGGCCTGTATTTTGAACTTAAAAACTCAAATGGGTTTTTGGGTTCAAAATGTGTTTTTTTCACTAATGCTGCTATCCTTTTATAATTCATAATGTTTGGGCCAGGTAGTCTAATTACTTGGCGACATAATAACAGTATGAGTGCATGATTTGGGAAAATAGATGCAGAAGGACAAATGGATGAAAGGATGGCCGCATCTGGCAACTTTACTGTTTGCTTTTTTTCAATGCAAAGGAGGAGCGTATAATTATTAAAAAGGGTATTTTTGGAGATGGACAGGCAGGCTGTAGGGGAGGAGGTAGGCCTGTATTTTGAACTTAAAAACTCAAATGGGTTTTTGGGTTCAAAATGTGTATTTTTCACTAATGCTGCTATCCTTTTATAATCCATAATTTTTGGGCCGGGTAGTCTAATTCCTTGGCGACATAATAACAGTATGAGTGCATGATTTGGGAAAATAGATGCAGAAGGACAAATGGATGAAAGGATGGCCGCATCTGGCAACTTTACTGTTTGCTTTTTTTCAATGCAAAGGAGAGGCGTATAATTATTAAAAATCGTATTTTTGGAGATGGACAGGCAGGCTGTAGGGGAGGAGGTAGGCCTGTATTTTGAACTTAAAAACTCAAATGGGTTTTTGGGTTCAAAATGTGTTTTTTTCACTAATGCTGCTATCCTTTTATAATTCATAATGTTTGGGCCAGGTAGTCTAATTACTTGGCGACATAATAACAGTATGAGTGCATGGTTTGGGAAAATAGATGCAGAAGGACAAATGGATGAAAGGATGGCCTCATCTGGCAACTTTACTGTTTGCTTTTTTTCAATGCAAAGGAGGAGCGTATAATTATTAAAAAGGGTATTTTTGGAGATGGACAGGCAGGCTGTAGGGGAGGAGGTAGGCCTGTATTTTGAACTTAAAAACTCAAATGGGTTTTTGGGTTCAAAATGTGTATTTTTCACTAATGCTGCTATCCTTTTATAATCCATAATTTTTGGGCCAGGTAGTCTAATTACTTGGCGACATAATAACAGTATGAGTGCATGATTTGGGAAAATAGATGCAGAAGGACAAATGGATGAAAGGATGGCCGCATCTGGCAACTTTACTGTTTGCTTTTTTTCAATGCAAAGGAGAGGCGTATAATTATTAAAAATCGTATTTTTGGAGATGGACAGGCAGGCTGTAGGGGAGGAGGTAGGCCTGTATTTTGAACTTAAAAACTCAAATGGGTTTTTGGGTTCAAAATGTGTATTTTTCACTAATGCTGCTATCCTTTTATAATCCATAATTTTTGGGCCGGGTAGTCTAATTCCTTGGCGACATAATAACAGTATGAGTGCATGGTTTGGGGAAAATAGATGCAGAAGGACAAATGGATGAAAGGATGGCCGCATCTTTCAACTTTACTGTTTGCTTTTTTTAATGCAAAGGAGGAGCGTATAATTATTAAAAAGGGTATTTTTGGAGATGGACAGGCAGGCTGTAGGGGAGGAGGTAGGCCTGTATTTTGAACTTAAAAACTCAAATGGGTTTTTGGGTTCAAAATGTGTTTTTTTCACTAATGCTGCTATCCTTTTATAATTCATAATGTTTGGGCCAGGTAGTCTAATTACTTGGCGACATAATAACAGTATGAGTGCATGGTTTGGGAAAATAGATGCAGAAGGACAAATGGATGAAAGGATGGCCGCATCTGGCAACTTTACTGTTTGCTTTTTTTCAATGCAAAGGAGGAGCGTATAATTATTAAAAAGGGTATTTTTGGAGATGGACAGGCAGGCTGTAGGGGAGGAGGTAGGCCTGTATTTTGAACTTAAAAACTCAAATGGGTTTTTGGGTTCAAAATGTGTATTTTTCACTAATGCTGCTATCCTTTTATAATCCATAATTTTTGGGCCAGGTAGTCTAATTCCTTGGCGACATAATAACAGTATGAGTGCATGATTTGGGAAAATAGATGCAGAAGGACAAATGGATGAAAGGATGGCCGCATCTGGCAACTTTACTGTTTGCTTTTTTTCAATGCAAAGGAGAGGCGTATAATTATTAAAAATCGTATTTTTGGAGATGGACAGGCAGGCTGTAGGGGAGGAGGTAGGCCTGTATTTTGAACTTAAAAACTCAAATGGGTTTTTGGGTTCAAAATGTGTTTTTTTCACTAATGCTGCTATCCTTTTATAATTCATAATGTTTGGGCCAGGTAGTCTAATTACTTGGCGACATAATAACAGTATGAGTGCATGGTTTGGGAAAATAGATGCAGAAGGACAAATGGATGAAAGGATGGCCTCATCTGGCAACTTTACTGTTTGCTTTTTTTCAATGCAAAGGAGGAGCGTATAATTATTAAAAAGGGTATTTTTGGAGATGGACAGGCAGGCTGTAGGGAAGGAGGTAGGCCTGTATTTTGAACTTAAAAACTCAAATGGGTTTTTGGGTTCAAAATGTGTATTTTTCACTAATGCTGCTATCCTTTTATAATCCATAATTTTTGGGCCAGGTAGTCTAATTACTTGGCGACATAATAACAGTATGAGTGCATGATTTGGGAAAATAGATGCAGAAGGACAAATGGATGAAAGGATGGCCGCATCTGGCAACTTTACTGTTTGCTTTTTTTCAATGCAAAGGAGGAGCATATAATTATTAAAAAGGGTATTTTTGGAGATGGACAGGCAGGCTGTAGGGGAGGAGGTAGGCCTGTATTTTGAACTTAAAAACTCAAATGGGTTTTTGGGTTCAAAATGTCTATTTTTCCCTTATGCTGCTATCCTTTTATAATCCATAATTTTTGGGCCAGGTAGTCTAATTACTTGGCGACATAATAACAGTATGAGTGCGTGGTTTGGGAAAATAGATGCAGAAGGACAAATGGATGAAAGGATGGCCGCATCTGGCAACTTTACTGTTTGCTTTTTTCAATGCAAAGGAGGAGCGTATAATTATTAAAAGGCTATTTTTGGAGATGGACAGGCAGGCTGTAGGGGAGGAGGTAGGCCTGTATTTTGAACTTAAAAACTCAAATGGGTTTTTGGGTTCAAAATGTGTTTTTTTCACTAATGCTGCTATCCTTTTATAATTCATAATGTTTGGGCCAGGTAGTGTAATTACTTGGCGACATAATAACAGTATGAGTGCATGGTTTGGGAAAATAGATGCAGAAGGACAAATGGATGAAAGGATGGCCGCATCTGGCAACTTTACTGTTTGCTTTTTTTCAATGCAAAGGAGGAGCGTATAATTATTAAAAAGGGTATTTTTGGAGATGGACAGGCAGGCTGTAGGGGAGGAGGTAGGCCTGTATTTTGAACTTAAAAACTCAAATGGGTTTTTGGGTTCAAAATGTGTATTTTTCACTAATGCTGCTATCCTTTTATAATCCATAATTTTTGGGCAAGGTAGTCTAATTACTTGGCGACATAATAACAGTATGAGTGCGTGGTTTGGGAAAATAGATGCAGAAGGACAAATGGATGAAAGGATGGCCGCATCTGGCAACTTTACTGTTTGCTTTTTTTCAATGCAAAGGAGGAGCGTATAATTATTAAAAAGGGTATTTTTGGAGATGGACAGGCAGGCTGTAGGGGAGGAGGTAGGCCTGTATTTTGAACTTAAAAACTCAAATGGGTTTTTGGGTTCAAAATGTCTATTTTTCCCTTATGCTGCTATCCTTTTATAATCCATAATTTTTGGGCCAGGTAGTCTAATTACTTGGCGACATAATAACAGTATGAGTGCGTGGTTTGGGAAAATAGATGCAGAAGGACAAATGGATGGCCGCATCTGGCAACTTTACTGTTTGCTTTTTTTCAATGCAAAGGAGGAGCGTATAATTATTAAAAAGGGTATTTTTGGAGATGGACAGGCAGGCTGTAGGGGAGGAGGTAGGCCTGTATTTTGAACTTAAAAACTCAAATGGGTTTTTGGGTTCAAAATGTGTATTTTTCACTAATGCTGCTATCCTTTTATAATCCATAATTTTTGGGCCAGGTAGTCTAATTACTTGGCGACATAATAACAGTATGAGTGCATGATTTGGGAAAATAGATGCAGAAGGACAAATGGATGAAAGGATGGCCGCATCTGGCAACTTTACTGTTTGCTTTTTTTCAATGCAAAGGAGAGGCGTATAATTATTAAAAATCGTATTTTTGGAGATGGACAGGCAGGCTGTAGGGGAGGAGGTAGGCCTGTATTTTGAACTTAAAAACTCAAATGGGTTTTTGGGTTCAAAATGTGTTTTTTTCACTAATGCTGCTATCCTTTTATAATTCATAATGTTTGGGCCAGGTAGTCTAATTACTTGGCGACATAATAACAGTATGAGTGCATGGTTTGGGAAAATAGATGCAGAAGGACAAATGGATTAAAGGATGGCCTCATCTGGCAACTTTACTGTTTGCTTTTTTTCAATGCAAAGGAGGAGCGTATAATTATTAAAAAGGGTATTTTTGGAGATGGACAGGCAGGCTGTAGGGAAGGAGGTAGGCCTGTATTTTGAACTTAAAAACTCAAATGGGTTTTTGGGTTCAAAATGTGTATTTTTCACTAATGCTGCTATCCTTTTATAATCCATAATTTTTGGGCCAGGTAGTCTAATTACTTGGCGACATAATAACAGTATGAGTGCATGATTTGGGAAAATAGATGCAGAAGGACAAATGGATGAAAGGATGGCCGCATCTGGCAACTTTACTGTTTGCTTTTTTTCAATGCAAAGGAGAGGCGTATAATTATTAAAAATCGTATTTTTGGAGATGGACAGGCAGGCTGTAGGGGAGGAGGTAGGCCTGTATTTTGAACTTAAAAACTCAAATGGGTTTTTGGGTTCAAAATGTGTTTTTTTCACTAATGCTGCTATCCTTTTATACTCCCAAATTTTTGGGCAAGGTAGTCTAATTACTTGGCGACATAATAACAGTATGAGTGCATGGTTTGGGGAAAATAGATGCAGAAGGACAAATGGATGAAAGGATGGCCGCATCTGGCAACTTTACTGTTTGCTTTTTTTCAATGCAAAGGAGGAGCATATAATTATTAAAAAGGGTATTTTTGGAGATGGACAGGCAGGCTGTAGGGGAGGAGGTAGGCCTGTATTTTGAACTTAAAAACTCAAATGGGTTTTTGGGTTCAAAATGTCTATTTTTCCCTTATGCTGCTATCCTTTTATAATCCATAATTTTTGGGCCAGGTAGTCTAATTACTTGGCGACATAATAACAGTATGAGTGCGTGGTTTGGGAAAATAGATGCAGAAGGACAAATGGATGAAAGGATGGCCGCATCTGGCAACTTTACTGTTTGCTTTTTTTCAATGCAAAGGAGGAGCGTATAATTATTAAAAGGCTATTTTTGGAGATGGACAGGCAGGCTGTAGGGGAGGAGGTAGGCCTGTATTTTGAACTTAAAAACTCAAATGGGTTTTTGGGTTCAAAATGTGTTTTTTTCACTAATGCTGCTATCCTTTTATAATTCATAATGTTTGGGCCAGGTAGTCTAATTACTTGGCGACATAATAACAGTATGAGTGCATGGTTTGGGAAAATAGATGCAGAAGGACAAATGGATGAAAGGATGGCCGCATCTGGCAACTTTACTGTTTGCTTTTTTCAATGCAAAGGAGGAGCGTATAATTATTAAAAAGGGTATTTTTGGAGATGGACAGGCAGGCTGTAGGGGAGGAGGTAGGCCTGTATTTTGAACTTAAAAACTCAAATGGGTTTTTGGGTTCAAAATGTGTATTTTTCACTAATGCTGCTATCCTTTTATAATCCATAATTTTTGGGCCAGGTAGTCTAATTACTTGGCGACATAATAACAGTATGAGTGCATGATTTGGGAAAATAGATGCAGAAGGACAAATGGATGAAAGGATGGCCGCATCTGGCAACTTTACTGTTTGCTTTTTTTCAATGCAAAGGAGGAGCGTATAATTATTAAAAAGGGTATTTTTGGAGATGGACAGGCAGGCTGTAGGGGAGGAGGTAGGCCTGTATTTTGAACTTAAAAACTCAAATGGGTTTTTGGGTTCAAAATGTGTATTTTTCACTAATGCTGCTATCCTTTTATAATCCATAATTTTTGGGCCAGGTAGTCTAATTACTTGGCGACATAATAACAGTATGAGTGCATGATTTGGGAAAATAGATGCAGAAGGACAAATGGATGAAAGGATGGCCGCATCTGGCAACTTTACTGTTTGCTTTTTTTCAATGCAAAGGAGAGGCGTATAATTATTAAAAATCGTATTTTTGGAGATGGACAGGCAGGCTGTAGGGGAGGAGGTAGGCCTGTATTTTGAACTTAAAAACTCAAATGGGTTTTTGGGTTCAAAATGTGTTTTTGTCACTAATGCTGCTATCCTTTTATAATCCATAATTTTTGGGCCAGGTAGTCTAATTACTTGGCGACATAATAACAGTATGAGTGCATGGTTTGGGAAAATAGATGCAGAAGGACAAATGGATGAAAGGATGGCCGCATCTGGCAACTTTACTGTTTGCTTTTTTTCAATGCAAAGGAGGAGCGTATAATTATTAAAAATGGTATTTTTGGAGATGGACAGGCAGGCTGTAGGGGAGGAGGTAGGCCTGTATTTTGAACTTAAAAACGCAAATGGGTTTTTGGGTTCAAAATGTGTTTTTTTCACTAATGCTGCTATCCTTTTATAATCCATAATTTTTGGGCAAGGTAGTCTAAGTACTTGGCGACATAATAACAGTATGAGTGCATGGTTTGGGAAAATAGATGCAGAAGGACAAATGGATGAAAGGATGGCCGCATCTGGCAACTTTACTGTTTGCTTTTTTTCAATGCAAAGGAGAGGCGTATAATTATTAAAAATCGTATTTTTGGAGATGGACAGGCAGGCTGTAGGGGAGGAGGTAGGCCTGTATTTTGAACTTAAAAACTCAAATGGGTTTTTGGGTTCAAAATGTCTATTTTTCCCTTATGCTGCTATCCTTTTATAATTGATAATTTTTGGGCCAGGTAGTCTAATTACTTGGCGACATAATAACAGTATGAGTGCGTGGTTTGGGAAAATAGATGCAGAAGGACAAATGGATGAAAGGATGGCCGCATCTGGCAACTTTACTGTTTGCTTTTTTTCAATGCAAAGGAGGAGCGTATAATTATTAAAAAGGGTATTTTTGGAGATGGACAGGCAGGCTGTAGGGGAGAAGGTAGAAAGAAAGAAAGAAGGGGCAGCGGCACCCATTGCCGGCGCCGCTGCCCCGTTGCCTCCCCCATCCCCGGTTGTATAATTACCTGTTGCTGGGGTCGGGTCAGCGCTGCTTCAGGCCTCCGGTGTGCATCCCCTGCGTCGTTGCTATGCGCTGCATGGCGCGGTGCAATGACGAGTGACGTCACTCGTCATTGCGTCTCGCAACGCATAACAATGATGCAGGGGACGCACACCGGAGGCCTGAAGCAGCGCGGACCCGACCCCGGCAACAGGTAATTATACAACTAGGGATGGGATAGGCAACGGGGCAGCGGCGACGGCAATGGGTGCCGCTGCCCCTTATCTCCCCCTGGCTATCGGTGCCGCTGCCCCATTGCCTGCGCCGCTTCTCTCCCCCTGGCTATCGGCGCTGGCAATGGGACAGCGGCACCGATAGCCAGGGGGAGAGAAGGGGCAAAGGCGCCGATAGCAGGGGGAGAGAAGCGGCGGTAGCAGGGCTCTAGAACCCAGGAAAGGCAGGGGGAGAGAAGCAGGCAGCGACGGCCTCTCTCCCCCTGCCTTTCCTGGGGGCTCTGTGGGGTGAGAAGCAGTGTATCGGGGTATACACATGCACACACACGCACCCTCATTTTATGAAGGATATTTGGGTAAAAACTTTTTTTACCCAAATATCCTTGGTAAAATGAGGGTGCGTGTTATAGGCCGGTGCGTTGTACACCCCGATAAATACGGTAATGTTCCCTTATGCTGCTACCCTTTTATAATCCATAATTTTTGGGCCAGGTAGTCTAATTACTTGGCGACATAATAACAGTATGAGTGCATGGTTTGGGAAAATAGATGCAGAAGGACAAATGGATGAAAGGATGGCCGCATCTGGCAACTTTACTGTTTGCTTTTTTTCAATGCAAAGGAGGAGCGTATAATTATTAAAAGGGTATTTTTGGAGATGGACAGGCAGGCTGATGGGGAGGAGGTAGGCCTGTATTTTGAACTTAAAAACTCAAATGGGTTTTTGGGTTCAAAATATGTATTTTTCCCTTATGCTGCTATCCTTTTATAATCCATAATTTTTGGGCCAGGTAGTCTAATTACTTGGCGACATAATAACAGTATGAGTGCATGGTTTGGGAAAATAGATGCAGAAGGACAAATGGATGAAAGGATGGCCGCATCTGGCAACTTTACTGTTTGCTTTTTTTCAATGCAAAGGAGGAGCGTATAATTATTAAAAGGGTATTTTTGGAGATGGACAGGCAGGCTGTAGGGGAGGAGGTAGGCCTGTATTTTGAACTTAAAAACTCAAATGGGTTTTTGGGTTCAAAATGTGTATTTTTCCCTTATGCAGTTATCCTTTTATAATCCATAATTTTTGGGCCAGGTAGTCTAATTACTTGGCGACATAATAACAGTATGAGTGCATGGTTTGGGAAAATAGATGCAGAAGGACAAATGGATGAAAGGATGGCCGCATCTGGCAACTTTACTGTTTGCTTTTTTTCAATGCAAAGGAGGAGCGTATAATTATTAAAAATGGTATTTTTGGAGATGGACAGGCAGGCTGTAGGGGAGGAGGTAGGCCTGTATTTTGAACTTAAAAACGCAAATGGGTTTTTGGGTTCAAAATGTGTCTTTTTTCACTAATGCTGCTATCCTTTTATAATCCATAATTTTTGGGCAAGGTAGTCTAATTACTTGGCGACATAATAACAGTATGAGTGCATGGTTTGGGAAAATAGCTGCAGAAGGACAAATGGATGAAAGGATGGCCGCATCTGGCAACTTTACTGTTTGCTTTTTTTCAATGCAAAGGAGGAGCGTATAATTATTAAAAGGGTATTTTTGGAGATGGATAGGCAGGCTGTAGGGGAGGAGGTAGGCCTGTATTTTGAACTTAAAAACTCAAATGGGTTTTTGGGTTCAAAATGTGTATTTTTCACTAATGCTGCTAATCTTTTATAAACCATAATTTTTGGGCCAGGTAGTCTAATTACTTGGCGACATAATAACAGTATGAGTGCATGGTTTGGGAAAATAGATGCAGAAGGACAAATGGATGAAAGGATGGCCGCATCTGGCAACTTTACTGTTTGCTTTTTTTCAATGCAAAGGAGAGGCGTATAATTATTAAAAATCGTATTTTTGGAGATGGACAGGCAGGCTGTAGGGGAGGAGGTAGGCCTGTATTTTGAACTTAAAAACTCAAATTGGTTTTTGGGTTCAAAATGTGTTTTTTTCACTAATGCTGCTATCCTTTTATAATTCATAATGTTTGGGCCAGGTAGTCTAATTACTTGGCGACATAATAACAGTATGAGTGCATGATTTGGGAAAATAGATGCAGAAGGACAAATGGATGAAAGGATGGCCGCATCTGGCAACTTTACTGTTTGCTTTTTTTCAATGCAAAGGAGAGGCGTATAATTATTAAAAATCGTATTTTTGGAGATGGACAGGCAGGCTGTAGGGGAGGAGGTAGGCCTGTATTTTGAACTTAAAAACTCAAATGGGTTTTTGGGTTCAAAATGTGTTTTTGTCACTAATGCTGCTATCCTTTTATAATTCATAATGTTTGGGCCAGGTAGTCTAATTACTTGGCGACATAATAACAGTATGAGTGCATGGTTTGGGAAAATAGATGCAGAAGGACAAATGGATGAAAGGATGGCCTCATCTGGCAACTTTACTGTTTGCTTTTTTTCAATGCAAAGGAGGAGCGTATAATTATTAAAAAGGGTATTTTTGGAGATGGACAGGCAGGCTGTAGGGGAGGAGGTAGGCCTGTATTTTGAACTTAAAAACTCAAATGGGTTTTTGGGTTCAAAATGTGTATTTTTCACTAATGCTGCTATCCTTTTATAATCCCTAATTTTTGGGCAAGGTAGTCTAATTACTTGGCGACATAATAACAGTATGAGTGCATGGTTTGGGGAAAATAGATGCAGAAGGACAAATGGATGAAAGGATGGCCGCATCTTTCAACTTTACTGTTTGCTTTTTTTCAATGCAAAGGAGGAGCGTATAAATATTAAAAAGGGTATTTTTGGAGATGGACAGGCAGGCTGATGGGGAGGAGGTAGGCCTGTATTTTGAACTTAAAAACTCAAATGGGTTTTTGGGTTCAAAATATGTATTCTTCCCTTATGCTGCTATCCTTTTATAATCCATAATTTTTGGGCCAGGTAGTGTAATTACTTGGCGACATAATAACAGTATGAGTGCATGGTTTGGGAAAATAGATGCAGAAGGACAAATGGATGAAAGGATGGCCGCATCTGGTACCTTTACTGTTTGCTTTTTTTCAATGCAAAGGAGGAGCGTATAATTATTAAAAATCGTATTTTTGGAGATGGACAGGCAGGCTGTAGGGGAGGAGGTAGGCCTGTATTTTGAACTTAAAAACTCAAATGGGTTTTTGGGTTCAAAATGTGTTTTTTTCACTAATGCTGCTATCCTTTTATAATTCATAATGTTTGGGCCAGGTAGTCTAATTACTTGGCGACATAATAACAGTATGAGTGCATGGTTTGGGAAAATAGATGCAGAAGGACAAATGGATGAAAGGATGGCCGCATCTGGCAACTTTACTGTTTGCTTTTTTTCAATGCAAAGGAGGTGCGTATAATTATTAAAAAGGGTATTTTTGGAGATGGACAGGCAGGCTGTAGGGGAGGAGGTAGGCCTGTATTTTGAACTTAAAAACTCAAATGGGTTTTTGGGTTCAAAATGTGTATTTTTCACTAATGCTGCTATCCTTTTATAATCCATAATTTTTGGGCCAGGTAGTCTAATTACTTGGCGACATAATAACAGTATGAGTGCATGATTTGGGAAAATAGATGCAGAAGGACAAATGGATGAAAGGATGGCCGCATCTGGCAACTTTACTGTTTGCTTTTTTTCAATGCAAAGGAGAGGCGTATAATTATTAAAAATCGTATTTTTGGAGATGGACAGGCAGGCTGTAGGGGAGGAGGTAGGCCTGTATTTTGAACTTAAAAACTCAAATGGGTTTTTGGGTTCAAAATGTGTTTTTGTCACTAATGCTGCTATCCTTTTATAATTCATAATGTTTGGGCCAGGTAGTCTAATTACTTGGCGACATAATAACAGTATGAGTGCATGGTTTGGGAAAATAGATGCAGAAGGACAAATGGATGAAAGGATGGCCTCATCTGGCAACTTTACTGTTTGCTTTTTTTCAATGCAAAGGAGGAGCGTATAATTATTAAAAAGGGTATTTTTGGAGATGGACAGGCAGGCTGTAGGGGAGGAGGTAGGCCTGTATTTTGAACTTAAAAACTCAAATGGGTTTTTGGGTTCAAAATGTGTATTTTTCACTAATGCTGCTATCCTTTTATAATCCCTAATTTTTGGGCAAGGTAGTCTAATTACTTGGCGACATAATAACAGTATGAGTGCATGGTTTGGGGAAAATAGATGCAGAAGGACAAATGGATGAAAGGATGGCCGCATCTTTCAACTTTACTGTTTGCTTTTTTTCAATGCAAAGGAGGAGCGTATAAATATTAAAAAGGGTATTTTTGGAGATGGACAGGCAGGCTGTAGGGGAGGAGGTAGGCCTGTATTTTGAACTTAAAAACTCAAATGGGTTTTTGGGTTCAAAATGTCTATTTTTCCCTTATGCTGCTATCCTTTTATAATCCATAATTTTTGGGCCAGGTAGTCTAATTACTTGGCGACATAATAACAGTATGAGTGCGTGGTTTGGGAAAATAGATGCAGAAGGACAAATGGATGAAAGGATGGCCGCATCTGGCAACTTTACTGTTTGCTTTTTTTCAATGCAAAGGAGGAGCGTATAATTATTAAAAGGCTATTTTTGGAGATGGACAGGCAGGCTGTAGGGGAGAAGGTAGGCCTGTATTTTGAACTTAAAAACTCAAATGGGTTTTTGGGTTCAAAATGTGTTTTTTTCACTAATGCTGCTATCCTTTTATAATTCATAATGTTTGGGCCAGGTAGTCTAATTACTTGGCGACATAATAACAGTATGAGTGCATGGTTTGGGAAAATAGATGCAGAAGGACAAATGGATGAAAGGATGGCCGCATCTGGCAACTTTACTGTTTGCTTTTTTTCAATGCAAAGGAGGAGCGTATAATTATTAAAAAGGGTATTTTTGGAGATGGACAGGCAGGCTGTAGGGGAGGAGGTAGGCCTGTATTTTGAACTTAAAAACTCAAATGGGTTTTTGGGTTCAAAATGTGTATTTTTCACTAATGCTGCTATCCTTTTATAATCCCTAATTTTTGGGCAAGGTAGTCTAATTACTTGGCGACATAATAACAGTATGAGTGCATGGTTTGGGGAAAATAGATGCAGAAGGACAAATGGATGAAAGGATGGCCGCATCTTTCAACTTTACTGTTTGCTTTTTTTCAATGCAAAGGAGGAGCGTATAATTATTACAAAGGGTATTTTTGGAGATGGACAGGCAGGCTGTAGGGGAGGAGGTAGGCCTGTATTTTGAACTTAAAAACTCAAATGGGTTTTTGGGTTCAAAATGTGTTTTTTTCACTAATGCTGCTATCCTTTTATAATTCATAATGTTTGGGCCAGGTAGTCTAATTACTTGGCGACATAATAACAGTATGAGTGCATGGTTTGGGAAAATAGATGCAGAAGGACAAATGGATGAAAGGATGGCCGCATCTGGCAACTTTACTGTTTGCTTTTTTTCAATGCAAAGGAGGAGCGTATAATTATTAAAAAGGGTATTTTTGGAGATGGACAGGCAGGCTGTAGGGGAGGAGGTAGGCCTGTATTTTGAACTTAAAAACTCAAATGGGTTTTTGGGTTCAAAATGTGTATTTTTCACTAATGCTGCTATCCTTTTATAATCCATAATTTTTGGGCCAGGTAGTCTAATTACTTGGCGACATAATAACAGTATGAGTGCATGATTTGGGAAAATAGATGCAGAAGGACAAATGGATGAAAGGATGGCCGCATCTCGCAACTTTACTGTTTGCTTTTTTTCAATGCAAAGGAGAGGCGTATAATTATTAAAAATCGTATTTTTGGAGATGGACAGGCAGGCTGTAGGGGAGGAGGTAGGCCTGTATTTTGAACTTAAAAACTCAAATGGGTTTTTGGGTTCAAAATGTGTTTTTTTCACTAATGCTGCTATCCTTTTATAATTCATAATGTTTGGGCCAGGTAGTCTAATTACTTGGCGACATAATAACAGTATGAGTGCATGGTTTGGGAAAATAGATGCAGAAGGACAAATGGATGAAAGGATGGCCGCATCTGGCAACTTTACTGTTTGCTTTTTTTCAATGCAAAGGAGGAGCGTATAATTATTAAAAAGGGTATTTTTGGAGATGGACAGGCAGGCTGTAGGGGAGGAGGTAGGCCTGTATTTTGAACTTAAAAACTCAAATGGGTTTTTGGGTTCAAAATGTGTATTTTTCACTAATGCTGCTATCCTTTTATAATCCCTAATTTTTGGGCAAGGTAGTCTAATTACTTGGCGACATAATAACAGTATGAGTGCATGGTTTGGGGAAAATAGATGCAGAAGGACAAATGGATGAAAGGATGGCCGCATCTTTCAACTTTACTGTTTGCTTTTTTTCATTGCAAAGGAGGAGCGTATAATTATTAAAAAGGGTATTTTTGGAGATGAACAGGCAGGCTGTAGGGGAGGAGGTAGGCCTGTATTTTGAACTTAAAAACTCAAATGGGTTTTTGGGTTCAAAATGTCTATTTTTCCCTTATGCTGCTATCCTTTTATAATCCATAATTTTTGGGCCAGGTAGTCTAATTACTTGGCGACATAATAACAGTATGAGTGCGTGGTTTGGGAATATAGATGCAGAAGGACAAATGGATGAAAGGATGGCCGCATCTGGCAACTTTACTGTTTGCTTTTTTTCAATGCAAAGGAGGAGCGTATAATTATTAAAAGGCTATTTTTGGAGATGGACAGGCAGGCTGTAGGGGAGGAGGTAGGCCTGTATTTTGAACTTAAAAACTCAAATGTGTTTTTGGGTTCAAAATGTGTATTTTTCCCTTATGCTGCTATCCTTTTATAATCCATAATTTTGGGGCCAGGTTGTCCGATAACTTGGCAAAGTGAAAACAGTATGAGTGTATGATGGTTTGGGAACATAGGTGTAGAAGCACAAATCGATGAAAGGATAGCAGCATATGGCAACTTAACTGTTTGTTTTTCCAAAGCAAATGAAGAGTGCATAATTATTAAAAAAGGGTATTTTTGGAGATGGACAGGCAGGCTGATGGGGAGGAGGTAGGCCTGTATTTTGAACTTAAAAACTCAAATGGGTTTTTGGGTTCAAAATATGTATTTTTCCCTTATGCTGCTATCCTTTTATAATCCATAATTTTTGGGCCAGGTAGTGTAATTACTTGGCGACATAATAACAGTATGAGTGCATGGTTTGGGAAAATAGATGCAGAAGGACAAATGGATGAAAGGATGGCCGCATCTGGCACCTTTACTGTTTGCTTTTTTTCAATGCAAAGGAGGAGCGTATAATTATTAAAAATCGTATTTTTGGAGATGGACAGGCAGGCTGTAGGGGAGGAGGTAGGCCTGTATTTTGAACTTAAAAACTCAAATGGGTTTTTGGGTTCAAAATGTGTTTTTTTCACTAATGCTGCTATCCTTTTATAATTCATAATGTTTGGGCCAGGTAGTCTAATTACTTGGCGACATAATAACAGTATGAGTGCATGGTTTGGGAAAATAGATGCAGAAGGACAAATGGATGAAAGGATGGCCGCATCTGGCAACTTTACTGTTTGCTTTTTTTCAATGCAAAGGAGGAGCGTATAATTATTAAAAAGGGTATTTTTGGAGATGGACAGGCAGGCTGTAGGGGAGGAGGTAGGCCTGTATTTTGAAATTAAAAACTCAAATGGGTTTTTGGGTTCAAAATGTGTATTTTTTACTAATGCTGCTATCCTTTTATAATCCATAATTTTTGGGCAAGGTAGTCTAATTACTTGGCGACATAGTAACAGTATGAGTGCATGGTTTGGGAAAATAGATGCAGAAGGACAAATGGATGAAAGGATGGCCGCATCTGGCAACTTTACTGTTTGCTTTTTTTCAATGCAAAGGAGGAGCGTATAATTATTAAAAAGGGTATTTTTGGAGATGGACAGGCAGGCTGTAGGGGAGAAGGTAGGCCTGTATTTTGAACTTAAAAACTCAAATGGGTTTTTGGGTTCAAAATGTGTTTTTTTCACTAATGCTGCTATCCTTTTATAATTCATAATGTTTGGGCCAGGTAGTCTAATTACTTGGCGACATAATAACAGTATGAGTGCATGGTTTGGGAAAATAGATGCAGAAGGACAAATGGATGAAAGGATGGCCGCATCTGGCAACTTTACTGTTTGCTTTTTTTCAATGCAAAGGAGGAGCGTATAATTATTAAAAAGGGTATTTTTGGAGATGGACAGGCAGGCTGTAGGGGAGGAGGTAGGCTTGTATTTTGAACTTAAAAACTCAAATGGGTTTTTGGGTTCAAAATGTGTATTTTTCCCTTATGCTGCTATCCTTTTATAATCCATAATTTTTGGGCCAGTTAGTTTCATTACTTGGCGACATAATAACAGTATGAGTGTGTGGTTTGGGAAAATAGGTGCAGAAGGACAAATGGATGAAAGGATGGCCGCATCTGGCAACTTTACTGTTTGCTTTTTTTCAATGCAAAGGAGGAGCGTATAATTATTAAAAGGCTATTTTTGGAGATGGACAGGCAGGCTGTAGGGGAGGAGGTAGGCCTATATTTTGAACTTAAAAACTCAAATGGGTTTTTGGGTTCAAAATGTGTATTTTTCCCTTATGCTGCTATCCTTTTATAATCCATAATTTTTGGGCCAGGTTGTCCGATAACTTGGCAAAGTGAAAACAGTATGAGTGTATGATGGTTTGGGAACATAGGTGTAGAAGCACAAATCGATGAAAGGATAGCAGCATATGGCAACTTAACTGTTTGTTTTTCCAAAGCAAATGAAGAGTGCATAATTATTAAAAATGGGTATTTTTGGAGATGGACAGGCAGGCTGTAGGGGAGGAGGTAGGCCTGTATTTTGAACTTAAAAACTCAAATGGGTTTTTGTATTCAAAATATGTATTTTTCCCTTATGCTGCTATCCTTTTATAATCCATAATTTTTGGGCCAGGTAGTCTAATTACTTGGCGACATAATAACAGTATGAGTGCATGGTTTGGGAAAATAGATGCAGAAGGACAAATGGATGAAAGGATGGCCGCATCTGGCACCTTTACTGTTTGCTTTTTTTCAATGCAAAGGAGGAGCGTATAATTATTAAAAAGGGTATTTTTGGAGATGGACAGGCAGGCTGTAGGGGAGGAGGTAGGCTTGTATTTTGAACTTAAAAACTCAAATGGGTTTTTGCGTTCAAAATGTGTATTTTTCCCTTATGCTGCTATCCTTTTATAATCCATAATTTTTGGGCCAGTTAGTTTAATTACTTGGCGACATAATAACAGTATGAGTGCGTGGTTTGGGAAAATAGGTGCAGAAGGACAAATGGATGAAAGGATGGCCGCATCTGGCAACTTTACTGTTTGCTTTTTTTCAATGCAAAGGAGGAGCGTATAATTATTAAAAGGCTATTTTTGGAGATGGACAGGCAGGCTGTAGGGGAGGAGGTAGGCCTGTATTTTGAACTTAAAAACTCAAATGGGTTTTTGGGTTCAAAATGTGTATTTTTCCCTTATGCTGCTATCCTTTTATAATCCATAATTTTTGGGCCAGGTTGTCCTATAACTTGGCAAAGTGAAAACAGTATGAGTGTATGATGGTTTGGGAACATAGGTGTAGAAGCACAAATCGATGAAAGGATAGCAGCATATGGCAACTTAACTGTTTGTTTTTCCAAAGCAAATGAAGAGTGCATAATTATTAAAAATGGGTATTTTTGGAGATGGACAGGCAGGCTGATGGGGAGGAGGTAGGCCTGTATTTTGAACTTAAAAACTCAAATGGGTTTTTGGGTTCAAAATATGTATTTTTCCCTTATGCTGCTATCCTTTTATAATCCATAATTTTTGGGCCAGGTAGTCTAATTACTTGGCGACATAATAACAGTATGAGTGCATGGTTTGGGAAAATAGATGCAGAAGGACAAATGGATGAAAGGATGGCCGCATCTGGCACCTTTACTGTTTGCTTTTTTTCAATGCAAAGGAGGAGCGTATAATTATTAAAAAGGGTATTTTTGGAGATGGACAGGCAGGCTGTAGGGGAGGAGGTAGAAAGAAAGAAAGAAGGGGCAGCGGCACCCATTGCCGGCGCCGCTTCCCTGTTGCCTCCCCCATCCCCGGTTGTATAATTACCTGTTGCTGGGGTCGGGTCAGCGCTGCTTCAGGACTCCGGGGTGCATCCCCTGCGTCGTTGCTATGCGCTGCATGGCGCGGCGCAATGACGAGTGACATCACTCGTCATTGCGTCTCGCAACGCATAGCAATGATGTAGGGGACGCACACCGAAGGCCGGAAGCAGCGCGGACCCGACCCCGGCAACAGGTAATTATACAACTAGGGATGGGGGAGGCAACAGGGAAGCGGCGACGGCAATGGGTGCCGCTGCCCCTTATCTCCCCCTGGCTATCGGTGCAGCTGCCCCATTGCCGACACCGCTTCTCTCCCCCTGGCTATCGGCGCTGGCAATGGGACAGCGGCACCGATAGCCAGGGGAAGAGAAGGGGCAGCGGCGCCGATAGCAGGGGGAGAGAAGAGGCAGTAGCAGGGCTTTAGACCCCAGGAAAGGCAGGGGGAGAGAAGCAGGCAGCGACGGCCTCTCTCCCCCTGCCTTTCCTGGGGGCTCTGTGGGGTGAGAAGCAGTGTATCGGGGTATACACATGCACACACACGCACCCTCATTTTATGAAGGATATTTGGGTAAAAAAATTATTTTACCCAAATATCCTTGATAAAATGAGGGTGTGTGTTATAGGCGGATGCGTGGTACACCCCGATAAATACGGTAATGTTCCCTTATGCTGCTACCCTTTTATAATCCATAATTTTTGGGCCAGGTAGTCTAATTACTTGGCGACATAATAACAGTATGAGTGCATGGTTTGGGAAAATAGATGCAGAAGGACAAATGGATGAAAGAATGGCCGCATCTGGGAACTTTACTGTTTGCTTTTTTTCAATGCAAAGGAGGTGCGTATAATTATTAAAAAGGGTATTTTTGGAGATGGACAGGCAGGCTGTAGGGGAGGAGGTAGAAAGAAAGAAAAAAGGGGCAGCGACACCCTTTGCCGGCGCCGATTCCCTGTTGCCTCCCCCATCCCCGGTTGTATAATTACCTGTTGCTGGGGTCGGGTCAGCGCTGCTTCAGGACTCCGGGGTGCATCCCCTGCGTCGTTGCTATGCGCTGCATGGCGCGGCGCATGGACGAGTGACATCACTCGTCATTGCGTCTCGCAACGCATAGCAATGATGCAGGGGACGCACACCGGAGGCCTGAAGCAGCGTGGACCCGGCAACAGGTAATTATACAACTAGGGATGGGGGAGGCAACGGGGAAGCGGCGACGGCAATGGGTGCCGCTGCCCCTTATCTCCCTCTGGCTATCGGTGCAGCTGCCCCATTGCCGACACAGCTTCTCTCCCCCTGGCTATCGGCGCTGGCAATGGGACAGCGGCACCGATAGCCAGGGGGAGAGAAGGGGCAGCGGCGCCGATAGCAGGGGGAGAGAAGCGGCGGTAGCAGGGCTCTAGACCCCAGGAAAGGCAGGGGGAGAGAAGCAGGCAGCGACGGCCTCTCTCCCCCTGCCTTTCCTGGGGGCTCTGTGGGGTGAGAAGCAGTGTATCGGGGTATACACATGCACACACACGCACCCTCATTTTATGAAGTATATTTGGGTAAAAAAATTCTTTTACCCAAATATCCTTGATAAAATGAGGGTGTGTGTTATAGGCGGATGCGTGGTACACCCCGATAAATACGGTAATGTTCCCTTATGCTGCTACCCTTTTATAATCCATAATTTTTGGGCCAGGTAGTCTAATTACTTGGCGACATAATAACAGTATGAGTGCATGGTTTGGGAAAATAGATGCAGAAGGACAAATGGATGAAAGGATGGCCGCATCTGGCACCTTTACTGTTTGCTTTTTTTCAATGCAAAGGAGGAGCGTATAATTATTAAAAAGGGTATTTTTGGAGATGGACAGGCAGGCTGTAGGGGAGGAGGTAGGCTTGTATTTTGAACTTAAAAACTCAAATGGGTTTTTGCGTTCAAAATGTGTATTTTTCCCTTATGCTGCTATCCTTTTATAATCCATAATTTTTGGGCCAGTTAGTTTAATTACTTGGCGACATAATAACAGTATGAGTGCGTGGTTTGGGAAAATAGGTGCAGAAGGACAAATGGATGAAAGGATGGCCGCATCTGGCAACTTTACTGTTTGCTTTTTTTCAATGCAAAGGAGGAGCGTATAATTATTAAAAGGCTATTTTTGGAGATGGACAGGCAGGCTGTAGGGGAGGAGGTAGGCCTGTATTTTGAACTTAAAAACTCAAATGGGTTTTTGGGTTCAAAATGTGTATTTTTCCCTTATGCTGCTATCCTTTTATAATCCATAATTTTTGGGCCAGGTTGTCCTATAACTTGGCAAAGTGAAAACAGTATGAGTGTATGATGGTTTGGGAACATAGGTGTAGAAGCACAAATCGATGAAAGGATAGCAGCATATGGCAACTTAACTGTTTGTTTTTCCAAAGCAAATGAAGAGTGCATAATTATTAAAAATGGGTATTTTTGGAGATGGACAGGCAGGCTGATGGGGAGGAGGTAGGCCTGTATTTTGAACTTAAAAACTCAAATGGGTTTTTGGGTTCAAAATATGTATTTTTCCCTTATGCTGCTATCCTTTTATAATCCATAATTTTTGGGCCAGGTAGTCTAATTACTTGGCGACATAATAACAGTATGAGTGCATGGTTTGGGAAAATAGATGCAGAAGGACAAATGGATGAAAGGATGGCCGCATCTGGCACCTTTACTGTTTGCTTTTTTTCAATGCAAAGGAGGAGCGTATAATTATTAAAAAGGGTATTTTTGGAGATGGACAGGCAGGCTGTAGGGGAGGAGGTAGAAAGAAAGAAAGAAGGGGCAGCGGCACCCATTGCCGGCGCCGCTTCCCTGTTGCCTCCCCCATCCCCGGTTGTATAATTACCTGTTGCTGGGGTCGGGTCAGCGCTGCTTCAGGACTCCGGGGTGCATCCCCTGCGTCGTTGCTATGCGCTGCATGGCGCGGCGCAATGACGAGTGACATCACTCGTCATTGCGTCTCGCAACGCATAGCAATGATGTAGGGGACGCACACCGAAGGCCGGAAGCAGCGCGGACCCGACCCCGGCAACAGGTAATTATACAACTAGGGATGGGGGAGGCAACAGGGCAGCGGCGACGGCAATGGGTGCCGCTGCCCCTTATCTCCCCCTGGCTATCGGTGCAGCTGCCCCATTGCCGACACCGCTTCTCTCCCCCTGGCTATCGGCGCTGGCAATGGGACAGCGGCACCGATAGCCAGGGGAAGAGAAGGGGCAGCGGCGCCGATAGCAGGGGGAGAGAAGAGGCAGTAGCAGGGCTTTAGACCCCAGGAAAGGCAGGGGGAGAGAAGCAGGCAGCGACGGCCTCTCTCCCCCTGCCTTTCCTGGGGGCTCTGTGGGGTGAGAAGCAGTGTATCGGGGTATACACATGCACACACACGCACCCTCATTTTATGAAGGATATTTGGGTAAAAAAATTATTTTACCCAAATATCCTTGATAAAATGAGGGTGTGTGTTATAGGCGGATGCGTGGTACACCCCGATAAATACGGTAATGTTCCCTTATGCTGCTACCCTTTTATAATCCATAATTTTTGGGCCAGGTAGTCTAATTACTTGGCGACATAATAACAGTATGAGTGCATGGTTTGGGAAAATAGATGCAGAAGGACAAATGGATGAAAGAATGGCCGCATCTGGGAACTTTACTGTTTGCTTTTTTTCAATGCAAAGGAGGAGCGTATAATTATTAAAAAGGGTATTTTTGGAGATGGACAGGCAGGCTGTAGGGGAGGAGGTAGAAAGAAAGAAAAAAGGGGCAGCGACACCCTTTGCCGGCGCCGATTCCCTGTTGCCTCCCCCATCCCCGGTTGTATAATTACCTGTTGCTGGGGTCGGGTCAGCGCTGCTTCAGGACTCCGGGGTGCATCCCCTGCGTCGTTGCTATGCGCTGCATGGCGCGGCGCATGGACGAGTGACATCACTCGTCATTGCGTCTCGCAACGCATAGCAATGATGCAGGGGACGCACACCGGAGGCCTGAAGCAGCGTGGACCCGGCAACAGGTAATTATACAACTAGGGATGGGGGAGGCAACGGGGAAGCGGCGACGGCAATGGGTGCCGCTGCCCCTTATCTCCCTCTGGCTATCGGTGCAGCTGCCCCATTGCCGACACAGCTTCTCTCCCCCTGGCTATCGGCGCTGGCAATGGGACAGCGGCACCGATAGCCAGGGGGAGAGAAGGGGCAGCGGCGCCGATAGCAGGGGGAGAGAAGCGGCGGTAGCAGGGCTCTAGACCCCAGGAAAGGCAGGGGGAGAGAAGCAGGCAGCGACGGCCTCTCTCCCCCTGCCTTTCCTGGGGGCTCTGTGGGGTGAGAAGCAGTGTATCGGGGTATACACATGCACACACACGCACCCTCATTTTATGAAGTATATTTGGGTAAAAAAATTCTTTTACCCAAATATCCTTGATAAAATGAGGGTGTGTGTTATAGGCGGATGCGTGGTACACCCCGATAAATACGGTAATGTTCCCTTATGCTGCTACCCTTTTATAATCCATAATTTTTGGGCCAGGTAGTCTAATTACTTGGCGACATAATAACAGTATGAGTGCATGGTTTGGGAAAATAGATGCAGAAGGACAAATGGATGAAAGGATGGCCGCATCTGGCACCTTTACTGTTTGCTTTTTTTCAATGCAAAGGAGGAGCGTATAATTATTAAAAAGGGTATTTTTGGAGATGGACAGGCAGGCTGTAGGGGAGGAGGTAGGCTTGTATTTTGAACTTAAAAACTCAAATGGGTTTTTGCGTTCAAAATGTGTATTTTTCCCTTATGCTGCTATCCTTTTATAATCCATAATTTTTGGGCCAGTTAGTTTAATTACTTGGCGACATAATAACAGTATGAGTGCGTGGTTTGGGAAAATAGGTGCAGAAGGACAAATGGATGAAAGGATGGCCGCATCTGGCAACTTTACTGTTTGCTTTTTTTCAATGCAAAGGAGGAGCGTATAATTATTAAAAGGCTATTTTTGGAGATGGACAGGCAGGCTGTAGGGGAGGAGGTAGGCCTATATTTTGAACTTAAAAACTCAAATGGGTTTTTGGGTTCAAAATGTGTATTTTTCCCTTATGCTGCTATCCTTTTATAATCCATAATTTTTGGGCCAGGTTGTCCGATAACTTGGCAAAGTGAAAACAGCATGAGTGTATGATGGTTTGGGAACATAGGTGTAGAAGCACAAATCGATGAAAGGATAGCAGCATATGGCAACTTAACTGTTTGTTTTTCCAAAGCAAATGAAGAGTGCATAATTATTAAAAATGGGTATTTTTGGAGATGGACAGGCAGGCTGATGGGGAGGAGGTAGGCCTGTATTTTGAACTTAAAAACTCAAATGGGTTTTTGGGTTCAAAATATGTATTTTTCCCTTATGCTGCTATCCTTTTATAATCCATAATTTTTGGGCCAGGTAGTCTAATTACTTGGCGACATAATAACAGTATGAGTGCATGGTTTGGGAAAATAGATGCAGAAGGACAAATGGATGAAAGGATGGCCGCATCTGGCACCTTTACTGTTTGCTTTTTTTCAATGCAAAGGAGGAGCGTATAATTATTAAAAAGGGTATTTTTGGAGATGGACAGGCAGGCTGTAGGGGAGGAGGTAGAAAGAAAGAAAGAAGGGGCAGCGGCACCCATTGCCGGCGCCGCTTCCCTGTTGCCTCCCCCATCCCCGGTTGTATAATTACCTGTTGCTGGGGTCGGGTCAGCGCTGCTTCAGGACTCCGGGGTGCATCCCCTGCGTCGTTGCTATGCGCTGCATGGCGCGGCGCAATGACGAGTGACATCACTCGTCATTGCGTCTCGCAACGCATAGCAATGATGTAGGGGACGCACACCGAAGGCCGGAAGCAGCGCGGACCCGACCCCGGCAACAGGTAATTATACAACTAGGGATGGGGGAGGCAACGGGGCAGCGGCGACGGCAATGGGTGCCGCTGCCCCTTATCTCCCCCTGGCTATCGGTGCAGCTGCCCCATTGCCGACACCGCTTCTCTCCCCCTGGCTATCGGCGCTGGCAATGGGACAGCGGCACCGATAGCCAGGGGGAGAGAAGGGGCAGCGGCGCCGATAGCAGGGGGAGAGAAGAGGCAGTAGCAGGGCTCTAGACCCCAGGAAAGGCAGGGGGAGAGAAGCAGGCAGCGACGGCCTCTCTCCCCCTGCCTTTCCTGGGGGCTCTGTGGGGTGAGAAGCAGTGTATCGGGGTATACACATGCACACACACGCACCCTCATTTTATGAAGGATATTTGGGTAAAAAAATTATTTTACCCAAATATCCTTGATAAAATGAGGGTGTGTGTTATAGGCGGATGCGTGGTACACCCCGATAAATACGGTAATGTTCCCTTATGCTGCTACCCTTTTATAATCCATAATTTTTGGGCCAGGCAGTCTAATTACTTGGCGACATAATAACAGTATGAGTGCATGGTTTGGGAAAATAGATGCAGAAGGACAAATGGATGAAAGGATGGCCGCATCTGGGAACTTTACTGTTTGCTTTTTTTCAATGCAAAGGAAGAGCGTATAATTATTAAAAAGGGTATTTTTGGAGATTGACAGGCAGGCTGTAGGGGAGGAGGTAGAAAGAAAGAAAGAAGGGGCAGCGGCACCCTTTGCCGGCGCCGCTTCCCTGTTGCCTCCCCCATCCCCGGTTGTATAATTACCTGTTGCTGGGGTCGGGTCAGCGCTGCTTCAGGACTCCGGGGTGCATCCCCTGCGTCGTTGCTATGCGCTGCATGGCGCGGCGCATGGACGAGTGACATCACTCGTCATTGCGTCTCGCAACGCATAGCAATGATGCAGGGGACGCACACCGGAGGCCTGAAGCAGCGTGGACCCGACCCCGGCAACAGGTAATTATACAACTAGGGATGGGGGAGGCAACGGGGAAGCGGCGACGGCAATGGGTGCCGCTGCCCCTTATCTCCCTCTGGCTATCGGTGCAGCTGCCCCATTGCCGACACAGCTTCTCTCCCCCTGGCTATCGGCGCTGGCAATGGGACAGCGGCACCGATAGCCAGGGGGAGAGAAGGGGCAGCGGCGCCGATAGCAGGGGGAGAGAAGCGGCGGTAGCAGGGCTCTAGACCCCAGGAAAGGCAGGGGGAGAGAAGCAGGCAGCGACGGCCTCTCTCCCCCTGCCTTTCCTGGGGGCTCTGTGGGGTGAGAAGCAGTGTATCGGGGTATACACATGCACACACACGCACCCTCATTTTATGAAGTATATTTGGGTAAAAAAATTCTTTTACCCAAATATCCTTGATAAAATGAGGGTGTGTGTTATAGGCGGATGCGTGGTACACCCCGATAAATACGGTAATGTTCCCTTATGCTGCTACCCTTTTATAATCCATAATTTTTGGGCCAGGTAGTCTAATTACTTGGCGACATAATAACAGTATGAGTGCATGGTTTGGGAAAATAGATGCAGAAGGACAAATGGATGAAAGGATGGCCGCATCTGGGAACTTTACTGTTTGCTTTTTTTCAATGCAAAGGAAGAGCGTATAATTATTAAAAAGGGTATTTTTGGAGATGGACAGGCAGGCTGTAGGGGAGGAGGTAGGCCTGTATTTTGAACTTAAAAACTCAAATGGGTTTTTGGGTTCAAAATGTGTATTTTTCACTAATGCTGCTATCCTTTTATAATCCATAATTTTTGGGCATGGTAGTCTAATTACTTGGCGACATAATAACAGTATGAGTGCATGGTTTGGGAAAATAGATGCAGAAGGACAAATGGATGAAAGGATGGCCGCATCTGGCAACTTTACTGTTTGCTTTTTTTCAATGCAAAGGAGGAGCGTATAATTATTAAAAAGGGTATTTTTGGAGATGGACAGGCAGGCTGTAGGGGAGGAGGTAGAAAGAAAGAAAGAAGGGGCAGCGGCACCCATTGCCGGCGCCGCTTCCCTGTTGCCTCCCCCATCCCCGGTTGTATAATTACCTGTCGCTGGGGTCGGGTCAGCGCTGCTTCAGGCCTCCGGAGTGCATCCCCTGCGTCAATGCTATGCGCTGCATGGCGCGGCGCAATGACGAGTGACATCACTCGTCATTGCGTCGCGCAACGCACAGCAATGATGTAGGGGACGCACACCGAAGGCCTGAAGCAGCGCGGACCCGACCCCGGCAACAGGTAATTATACAACTAGGGATGTGGGAGGCAACGGGGCAGCGGCGACGGCAATGGGTGCCGCTGCCCCTTATCTCCCCCTGGCTATCGGTGCAGCTGCCCCATTGCCGACACCGCTTCTCTCCCCCTGGCTATCGGCGCTGGCAATGGGCTCTGTGGGTTGAGAAGCAGTGTATCGGGGTATACACATGCACACACACGCACCCTCATTTTATGAAGGATATTTGGGTAAAAACTTTTTTTACCCAAATTTCCTTGGTAAAATGAGGGTGCGTGTTATAGGCCGGTGCGTTGTACACCCCGATAAATACGGTAATGTTCCCTTATGCTGCTACCCTTTTATAATCCATAATTTTTGGGCCAGGTAGTCTAATTACTTGGCGTCATAATAACAGTATGAGTGCATGGTTTGGGAAAATAGATGCAGAAGGACAAATGGATGAAAGGATGGCCGCATCTGGCAACTTTACTGTTTGCTTTTTTTCAATGCAAAGGAGGAGCTTATAATTATTAAAAAGGGTATTTTTGGAGATGGACAGGCAGGCTGTAGGGGAGGAGGTAGGCCTGTATTTTGAACTTAAAAACTCAAATGGCTTTTTGGGTTCAAAATGTGTATTTTTCCCTTATGCTGCTATCCTTTTATAATCCATAATTTTGGGGCCAGGTTGTCCGATAACTTGGCAAAGTGAAAACAGTATGAGTGTATGATGGTTTGGGAACATAGGTGTAGAAGCACAAATCGATGAAAGGATAGCAGCATATGGCAACTTAACTGTTTGTTTTTCCAAAGCAAATGAAGAGTGCATAATTATTAAAAAAATGGTATTTTTGGAGATGGACAGGCAGGCTGATGGGGAGGAGGTAGGCCTGTATTTTGAACTTAAAAACTCAAATGGGTTTTTGGGTTAAAAATATGTATTTTTCCCTTATGCTGCTATCCTTTTATAATCCATAATTTTGGGGCCAGGTTGTCCGATAACGTGGCAAAGTGAAAACAGTATGAGTGTATGATGGTTACCCCTGCTATCGGCGCTGCCCCTTCTCTCCCCCTGGCTATAAGTGCCGCTGCCCCATTGCCGGCGCCAATAGCCAGGGGGAGAGAAACGGTGCCGGCAATGGGGCAGCGGCGTCGACAGACAGGGGGAAAGAAGGGGCGGCGGCACCCATTGCCGGCGCTGCTGCCCCGTTGCCTCCCCAATCCCCGGTTGTATAATGACCTGTTGCTGGGGTCGGGTCAGCGCTGCTTCAGGCCTCCGGTGTGCATTCCCTGCGTCGTTGCTATGCTTTGCATGGCGCGGCGCAATGACGAGAGACGTCACTCGTCATTGCGTCTCGCATCGCATAGCAATGATGCAGGGGACGCACACCGGAGGCCTGAAGCAGCGCGGACCCGACCCCAGCAACAGGTAATTATACAACTAGGGATGGGGGAGGCAACGGGGCAGCGGCGCCGGCAATTGGCTCCGTTGCCCCTTATCCCCCCCTGGCTATCGGTGCCGTTGCCCCATTGCCGGCGCCGCTTCTCTCCCCCTGGCTATCGGCGCTGGCAATGGGACAGCAGCACCTATAGCCAGGGGGAGAGAAGGGGCAGCGGCGCCGATAGCAGGGGGAGAGAAGAGGCGGTAGCAGTGCTCTAGACCCCAGGAAAGGCAGGGGGAGAGAAGCAGGCAGCGACGGCCTCTCTCCCCCTGCCTTTCCTGGGGGCTCTGTGGGGTGAGAAGCAGTGTATCGGGGTATACACATGCACACACACGCACCCTCATTTTATGAAGGATATTTGGGTAAAAAACTTTTTTTACCCAAATATCCTTGGTAAAATGAGGGTGCGTGTTATAGGCCGGTGCGTGGTACACCCCGATAAATACAGTAAGTTTCCCTTGTGCTGCTACCCTTTTATAATCCATAATTTTTGGGCCAGGCAGTCTAATAACTTGGCGACATGATAACAGTATGAGTGCATGGTTTCGGAAAATAGGTGCAGAAGGACAAATGTATGAAAGGATGGCTGCATATGGCAACTTTACTGTTTGCTTTTTTTCAATGCAAAGGAGGAGCGTAAAATTACTAAAAAGGGTATATTTGGAGATGGACAGGCAGGCTGAATGGGAGGACGTAGGCCTGTATTTTGAATGGGTTTTTGGGTTAAAAATGTGTATTTTTCCCTTATGCTGCTATCCTTTTAAAATCCATAATTTTGGGGCTAGGTACTCCGATAACTTGTTAAAGTGAGAACAGTATGAGTGTATGATGGTTTTTGAACATAGGTGTTGAAGCACAATTCGATGAAAGGATGGCCGCATATGGCAAGTTTACTGTTTGATTTTTTTCAATGCAGTGGAGGAGCTTATAATTATTGAAAATGGTATTTTTGGAGATGGACAGGCAGGCTGTAGGGGAGGAGGTAGGCCTGTGTTTTGAACTTAAAAACTCAAATGGGTTTTTTGGGTTCAAAATGTGTATTTTTCCCTCATGCTGCTATCCTTTTATAATCCATAATTTTGGGGCCAGGTTGTCCGATAACTTGGCAAAGTGAAAACAGTATGAGTGTATGATGGTTTGGGAACATAGGTGTAGAAGCACAAATCGATGAAAGGATAGCAGCATATGGCAACTTAACTGTTTGTTTTCCAAAGCAAACGAAGAGTGTATAATTATTAAAAAAGGTATTTTTGGAGATGGACAGGCAGGCTGAAGGGGAGGAGGTAGGCCTGTATTTTGAACTTTAAAATTCAAATGGGTTTTTGGGTTCAAAATGTGTATTTTTCACTAATGCTGCTATCCTTTTATAATCCATAATTTTTGGGCATGGTAGTCTAATTACTTGGCGACATAATAACAAAATGAGTGCATGGTTTGGGAAAATAGATGCAGAAGGACAAATGGATGAAAAGATTGCCGCATCTGGCAACTTTACTGTTTGCTTTTTTTCAATGCAAAGGAGGAGCGTATAATTATTAAAAAGGGTATTTTTGAAGATGAACAGGCAGGCTGTAGGGGAGGAGGTAGAAAGAAAGAAAGAAGGGGCAGCGGCACCCATTGCCAGCGCCGCTGCCCCGTTGCCTCCCCCATCCCCGGTTGTATAATTACCTGTTGCTGGGGTCGGGTCAGCGCTGCTTCAGGCCTCCGTTGTGCATCCCCTGCGTCGTTGCTATGCACTGCATGGCGCGGTGCAATGACGAGTGACGTCACTCGTCATTGCGTCTCGCAATGCATAGCAATGATGCAGGGGACGCATACCGGAGGCCTGAAGCAGCGCGGACCCGACCCCGGCAACAGGTAATTATACAACTAGGAATGGGGGAGGCAACGGGGCAGCGGCGCCGGCAATGGGTGCCGCTGCCCCTTATCTCCCCCTGGCTATCGGTGCCGCTGCCCCATTGCCGGCGCCTTTTCTCTCCCCCTGGCTATCGGCGCTGGCAATGGGACAGCGGCACCGATAGCCAGGGGGAGAGAAGGGGCAGCGGCGCCGATAGCAGGGGGAGAGAAGCGGCGGTAGCAGGGCTCTAGACCGCAGGAAAGGCAGGGGGAGAGAAGCAGGCAGCGAGGAGCGTATAAATAATGCAAAGGAGGAGCGTATAATTATTAAAAAGGGTATTTTTGGAGATGGACAGGCAGGCTGTAGGGGAGGAGGTAGGCCTGTATTTTGAACTTAAAAACTCAAATGGGTTTTTGGGTTCAAAATGTGTATTTTTCACTAATGCTGCTATCCTTTTATAATCCATAATTTTTGGACCAGGTAGTCTAATTACTTGGCGACATAATAACAGTATGAGTGCATGGTTTGGGAAAATAGATGCAGAAGGACAAATGGATGAAAGGATGGCCGCATCTGACAACTTTACTGTTTGCTTTTTTTCAATGCAAAGGAGGAGCGTATAATTATTAAAAAGGGTATTTTTGGAGATGGACAGGCAGGCTGTAGGGGAGGAGGTAGGCATGTATTTTGAACTTAAAAACTCAAATGGGTTTTTGGGTTCAAAATGTGTATTGTTCACTTATGCTGCTATCCTTTTATAATCGATAATTTTTGGGCCAGGTAGTCCAATTACTTGGCGACATAATAACAGTATGAGTGCATGGTTTGGGAAAATAGATGCAGAAGGACAAATGGATGAAAGGATGGCCGCATCTGGCAACTTTACTGTTTGCTTTTTTTCAATGCAAAGGAGGAGCGTATAATTATTAAAAAGGGTATTTTTGGAGATGGACAGGCAGGCTGTAGGGGAGGAGGTAGGCCTGTATTTTGAACTTAAAAACTCAAATGGGTTTTTGGGTTCAAAATGTGTATTTTTCCCTTATGCTGCTATCCTTTTATAATCCATAATTTTGGGGCCAGGTTGTCCGATAACTTGGCAAAGGGAAAACAGTATGAGTGTATGATGGTTTGGGAACATAGGTGTAGAAGCACCAATCGATGAAAGGATAGCAGCATATGGCAACTTAACTGTTTGTTTTTCCAAAGCAAATGAAGAGTGCATAATTATTAAAAAAGGGTATTTTTTGGAGATGGACAGGCAGGCTGATGGGGAGGAGGTAGGCCTGTATTTTGAACTTAAAAACTAAAATGGGTTTTTGGGTTCAAAATGTGTATTTTTCCCTTATGCTGCTATCCTTTTATAATCCATAATTTTTGGGCCAGGTAGTCTAATAACTTGGCGACATGATAACAGTATGAGTGCATGGTTTTGGAAAATAGGTGCAGAAGGACAAATCGCTGCTGCCCCTTTTCTCCCCCTAGCTATCAGTGCCGCTGCCCCATTGCCGGCGCCGATAGCCAGGGGGAGAGAAACGGCGCCAGCAATGGGACAGCGTCGTCGACAGACAGGGGGAAAGAAGGGGCAGCGGCACCCATTGCCGGCGCCGCTGCCCCGTTGCCCCGTTGCCTCCCCCATTCCCGGTTGTATAATTACCTGTTGCTGGGGTCGGGTCAGTGCTGCATCAGGCCTCCGGTGTGCATCCCCTGCGTCGTTTCTATGCGCTGCATGGCGCGGCTCATTGACGAGTGACGTCACTCTTCATTGCGTCTCGCAACGCATAGCAATGATGCAGGGGACGCACACCGGAGGCCTGAAGCGGCGCGGACCCGACCCCGGCAACAGGTAATTATACAACTAGGGATGGGGGAGGCAACGGGGCAGCGGCGCCGGCAATGGGTGCCGCTGCCCCTTATCTACCCCTGGCTATCGGTGCCGCTGCCCCATTGCCGGCGCCGCTTCTCTCCCCCTGGTTATCGGCGCTGGCAATGGGACAGCTGCACCGATAGCCAGGGGGAGAGAAGGGGCAGCGGCGCCGATAGCAGGGGGAGAGAAGCGGCGGTAGCAGGGCTCTAGACCCCAGGAAAGGCAGGGGGAGAGAAGCAGGCAGCGACGGCCTCTCTCCCCCTGCCTTTCCTGGGGGCTCTGTGGGGTGAGAAGCAGTGTATCGGGGTATACACATGCACACACACGCACCCTCATTTTATGAATGATATTTGGGTAAAAAAACTTTTTTTACCCAAATATCCTTGGTAAAATGAGGGTGCGTGTTACAGGCCGGTGCGTTGTACACCCCGATAAATACGGTAATGTTCCCTTATGCTGCTACCCTTTTATTATCCATAATTTTTGGGCCAGGTAGTCTAATTACTTGGCGACATAATAACAGTATGAGTGCATGGTTTGGGAAAATAGATGCAGAAGGACAAATGGATGAAAGGATGGCCGCATCTGGCAACTTTACTGTTTGCTTTTTTTCAATGCAAAGGAGGAGCGTATAATTATTAAAAAGGGTATTTTTGAAGATGGACAGGCAGGCTGTAGGGGAGGAGGTAGGCCTGTATTTTGAACTTAAAAACTCAAATGGGTTTTTGGGTTCAAAATGTGTATTTTTCACTAATGCTGCTATCCTTTTGTAATCCATAATTTTTGGGCCAGGTAGTCTAATTACTTGGCGACATAATAACAGTATGAGTGCATGGTTTGGGAAAATAGATGCAGAAGGACAAATGGATGAAAGGATGGCCGCATCTGGCAACTTTACTGTTTGCTTTTTTTCAATGCAAAGGAGGAGCGTATAATTATTAAAAAGGGTATTTTTGGAGATGGACAGGCAGGCTGTAGGGGAGGAGGTAGGCCTGTATTTTGAACTTAAAAACTCAAATGGGTTTTTGGGTTCAAAATGTGTATTTTTCACTAATTCTGCTATCCTTTGATAATCCATAATTTTTGGGCCTGGTAGTCTAATTACTTGGCGATATAATAACAGTATGAGTGCATGGTTTGGGAAAATAGATGCAGAAGGACAAATGGATGAAAGGATGGCCGCATCTGGCAACTTTACGGTTTGCTTTTTTCAATGCAAAGGAGGAGCTATGCGCTGCATGGCGAGGCGCAATGACGAGTGACGTCACTCGTCATTGCGTCTCGCAACGCATAGCAATGATGCAGGGGACGCACACCTGAGGCCTGAAGCAGCGCGGACCCGACACCGGCAACAGGTAATTATACAACTAGGGATGGGGGAGGCAACGGGGCAGCGGCGCCGGCAATGGGTGCCGCTGCCCCTTATCTCCCCCTGGCTATCGGTGCCGCTGCCCCATTGCCGGCGCCGCTTCTCTCCCCCTGGCTATCGGTGCTGGCAATGGGACAGCGGCACCGATAGCCATGGAGAGAGAAGGAGCAGCGGCGCCGATAGCAGGGGGAGAGAAGCGGCGGTAGCAGGACTCTAGACCCCAGGAAAGGCAGGGAAAGAGAAGCAGGCAGCGACGGCCTCTCTCCCCCTGCCTTTCCTGGGTGCTCTGTGGGGTGAGAAGCAGTGTATCGGGGTATACACATGCACACACACGCACCCTCATTTTATGAAGGATATTTGGGTAAAAACTTTTTTTTACTCAAATATCCTTGGTAAAATGAGGGTGCTTGTTATAGGCCGGTGCGTTGTACATCCCGATAAACACGGTAATGTTCCCTTATGCTGCTACCCTTTTATAATCCATAATTTTTGGGCCAGGTAGTCTAACAACTTGGCGACATAATGAGTGCATGGTTTGGGAAAATAGATGCAGAAGGACAAATGGATGAAAGGATGGCCGCATCTGGCAACTTTACTGTTTGCTTTTTTTCAATGCAAAGGAGGAGCGTATAATTATTAAAAAGGGTATTTTTGGAGATGGACAGGCAGGCTGAAGGGGAGGAGGTAGGCCTGTATTTTGAACTTAAAAATTCAAATGGGTTTTTGGGTTCAAAATGTGTATTTTTCACTAATGCTGCTATCCTTTTATAATCCATAATTTTTGGGCCTGGTAGTCTAATTACTTGGCGGCATAATAACAGTATGAGTACATGGTTTGGGAAAATAGATGTAGAAGGGCAAATGGATGAAAGGATGGCCACATCTGGCAACTTTTTTTGTTTGCTTTTTTCAATGCAAAGGAGGAGCGTATAATTATTAAAAAGGGTATTTTTGGAGATGGACAGGCAGGCTGTAGGGGAGGAGGTAGGCCTGTATAGATGGATGCAACAATCTCCTGTTGCTTCTATGAAGGTCATAATAGACGACATCACCAACCAGCTCCATAGTCACATACACAGCAAAGGTGAGATGTTGTTTACACCTAGTGATGTCAGTGGTATTGAGTGACATCACAGCACAGTGCTAAGGCTCCTGGGCCTGGACACAGCAGCGGCTGCAATATCTCAACGGAGAATACGTTTATATATATGTGTGTGTGTGTGCGTATATATATATATATATATATATATATATATATATATATATATATATTTCTCCGCTGAAATCACTTTTAAACCCATTTCCACCTTTTTTTCCCTTCTCTTCCTCTTACTTTTTTTTCATGTTTTTTCACGTTTTTCTCCTTTTCGCCTCTTTTCTCGGCGTATTATTCTTCTTTTTCTTCTTTTTTTTCGTCTAATGCATACCCTATCAGTGCAGCAATGCTTATTCAATACCGCCAGCAGATGGAGACACTGGGGGATAATTTTCTAAGGATTTATACTGATTTTTCCTGTCTGAATTTGTCGCACAGAAAGTTGCAGGCCAAATATGTGTGACATTTTTGCGACTTTAGCTTCTAGAGCATTTTTACAACATTATACATAGGTGCTGAATACATAAAAAGCGACTGTTCAGCGACAGACAAGTCGCATCAGCTGAAAGTAGGCCAGAATGTCAGTCCATGTTGGAGCAGGTTTAGATACAGTCTAAAGCATAGATCTCAAAGTCTGTGCACAGAATTTAGCAAGGGCCTCGCACCTTCTGATGCATTAGGTAGGTGTACAATAGCATAGCCTAACCCTCTGTACTTTGGTCTATATTGATGCGGGACATAGACAGCCAGCTGATGACCAATCCATTAGTGCAATGGATGGCTGGAAGCATTTGTCTTTGCCTTTGCAATACCACAGAAGCAATGCATGGTCAATGTACAGCAATGACACACCTGTGTGAACAGCCAGGAGACCCCCCATGTTATGTCAATTAGGAACATTCAGCACCCACCCGCTTTAAGGCAGCTGCCTATCACGTCATGCCCTACCTGCACAGGTGTGCTGGCTGCTCAGATGATCCAATTAAGGAGGCCATTTAGTCAGCAGCAGCAGAAGTCCTGTGCCTGGACGCTCCAACAGCGGCCAGACACAAGCAGCAGCAGCACCACCTTTTGTTTTTTGGCTGCAGCAGCAGCAAGGCCCACAGGGCTGGCTAGCTGGCTAGCCAGCAAGCAGGTAGCAATGAAAGTAGGAATCTTTCTTTTTAACCCTGTAAGGGGGTGGTGCACTGTACCCGAAGATACTGCCATATCGGGTCAATGCATAGGGCGACGGAAGCAAGCTTCGAAATCGGCCCCCGTTCTCAAAAATCCATTTAATATATGGTCCCCAGATAGGGGACGTATCAGATATTAAACTGATAAGAACAGATTTTTTTGATTGAAAGAGCTTTATTTTCCGTTCAGTCATTACAAGTCGTACAATAAATTACAGTCACACAAAGCATGATAGTACAATACACAGCAAAGGTTCCCTAAGCTATACATCGCACACCATGCTACTCTAAGGTTCAGCTCAATCCTGCAATAGAAAGGCACAAGAGATCAAACAAAAACCAAATAATACAATCTGTGATCGGGGTAGGGGTGTGGGCGACTATGTGGGGGTAGGGAGGGGGCGGATCACAGGGCCAAACTGTTGGGCTGTATCTTCAGGGAGACATGGGAGAAGTAGAGGGGTCTTCACTCCTCTTCTTCCTCATCAACGGACGAGCTGTTCAAGATGGAATAGTCTCTAAGCAGGTTCTTGATGAACCTGCGGCAGTCCCGGACGGACATGTTTTCCCTGTTGATCACGAGGCGGTTCCTGGCAAGCCACACTGCGTCCTTAAAACAGTTCATAAGGCGCCAGGCCTCCTGGATGGCCTCCACATCGTGGGTCCCAGGGAACAGGCCGTAAAGCACCGAATGGTACGATAGGCAGCTCCTGGGCACTGAGTCTCTGAGTTCATGTTCTAGGGCGTCCAACAGACCCTGTGCAAAGGGGCATTGCCAAAACACGTGGAAAGATGTTTCCTCCACGTAGGGGCAACGGGGGCAGTACCGGGTCTTGCACAGGTTGCGGGCATGCATGAATGACCTGAGAGAGAGACCTCCCATGACGGCCATCCACGACAAGTCCTTGTGTCCATTGGTAAGCCGCTTTGAGGCCACATTGTTCCAAACTGTCTCTGCAGTGGCTGCGGGGAGTCCCGGAACCAGCTCGGTCAAGTCCTTAGCTCGGATGAGCTTGTGGATTGTCTTCGGCTTCCATAGGTCGGGTTTCAGTCCTTCCAGCTGGTGCTCCCTCACAAACCGGACAACATCCCCATAGAACCAGGGAGTGTTCCAGTTGTAAGGGATGGAGCTGTCCCACTTGTCCCAGCCCAGCTGTCTCCAGAGGGGCATGAGAAGCAAGCGAGACATGGACCTGCCCGCTGAGCCAGTCTTTTCAACAAGAGTCCGCTGCACCGTGACACATGCAAAGGAGGCCCTCAGCAGAGCGGGATGTCCGGTATTCCCTTCCCACCCTTGCGGGGTTCCTTGTACATCACGGTCCTCTTGACTCTGTCCATTTTGCCCCAGACGAAGCCAAACACTGTCCGGGTGATGGCCTTGCAAACGGTGGTATGGGGAGGCCAGGCCTGTGCGGTATATTGGAGCACAGGCAAAACTTCACTCCGCAGGACAAGTGCCTTGCCTTCCATCGTGAGCTTTCTGGAGCTCCACAGTCCGATCTTCGAGTTTATCCTTCCTAGTCGGTCTTGCCAAGACTTAAGGGCCGCTCCTTCCTTCCCGAACCAGACTCCAAGAATTTGAATGAAGTCCGGCTTAACAGTAAAGGGGAAGGGGGCGGAAGAAGCCAGGTGCCATTCCCCGAAGAGCATGGCCTCCGACTTCCCGCAGTTGACTTTTGCCCCCGAAGCTCTGCCGAAGTCCTCGCAGGTCTGGACGAGTGCAGTCACCGAACGCTGGTCAGCGCAGAAGACGATCACGTCGTCCATGTAGAGCGAGCACTTGACCTCGTGGCGATCTGGTCCTGGTGCGGTGATCCCTCTGATCTCTCCATTCTGCCGGATAGTCTCAGCGAAGAGCTCTATAACACAAACAAAAAGGAGAGGTGAAAGAGGGCAGCCTTGTCTAACCCCTGAAAGAATAGAAAAGGGGTCAGTCTTCCAGCTGTTCACCAACACCGTGCTGTAAATGTCAAAATACATAACGTTAACAAAAGAGCAAAACATCTTCCCCAGACCCAGCCTGCGCAAAACCCTGTCCATGAATGCGTGGGAGACACGGTCGAACGCCTTCTCCTGATCTAAGCTGACCAGGGCGGCGTGGCCCCCGCGGTCCTGGATGTATTGGACCGTGTCTCTCACAAGGGCAAGGCTGTCAGCAATCCTGCGGCCAGGAATGCTGCAGGTCTGGTCCGGATGGACGATCTGCCCCATGACAGGTTTCAGCCTGTTGGCCAGCACCTTGGCGAGGATCTTGTAGTCCACGTTCAGGAGAGAGATGGGACGCCAGTTTTTCAGGTCACATCTCTCCCCCTTCCGCTTATACAAGATCATGATCATCCCTTCCCTCAACGACGGAGGCATTCTGCCCCCCACCACCATCTCCTCGTACACCTCCAACAGGTCCGGACAGATCAGGTCACCCAGCGCTACGTAGAGCTCGGCCGGGAGACCGTCACTGCCCGGGGTCCTGCCGGGCTTAAAGGATTTAGCGGCAGAGAGCAGCTCCCCCACCGTCAAGGGATCGTCCATAGCAGCCGCACCTGCGGGATCAACAACGTTAGTGACACCTGACAGGAACCTCTCGGCGGCTTCGGGGTCGGATGACTTGGGGGCGTAGAGGTTGCTGTAGAAGTCGTGGACGACCCCCATCACTTCCTCCTTGCCGCTCCTCATGTGTCCGGTCTCATCTCGTAGCTCAGTCAGGGGCGTGTGGCCGGCATGGAGCTTCCTGAAAAAGAAAGAGTTACATTTCTCACCCTTCTCCAGGTTCTCCACCTTGGAACGAAAGACGATTCGCTTGGATTCCTCCTCAAAGTGCCTTTTCAAGCTCTTTTTGGTCTCCTCCAGCTCCTCCCTGACGTCCCAGCCACACTGGAGCAGGTCCTGCAGGGACCGCAGCTCGCGCTGCAGTTTCCTGAAGTCCCACTTCTTCGCACACGCCTGTTGTCTGCCTTTTGCCTGAAAGAAACAACGGAATTCGACTTTAACATATTCCCACCAATCGCTGATGCACTTGAACAGACATTTGTCATTTCGCCATACAAGGTACGCATCCCTAAGTTCCTCCATGACCTCCCTCTGCTCCAACAGGGCACAATTCAACTTCCAGGAGCCTGGGCCAGGTGGGAATCCATGGCCCAGAGTCCCCCGGAATCGAATGGCCCTGTGGTCAGAGAAGAAGCAGGGGACCATAGAGTACGACACCTTTCTGACTGCTCTCGAAGTGAAGATGAAGTCTATCCGAGAACGGAGCGAGCCATCGGGGCGGCTCCACGTATAGTTTACGGAGCCGTTCCCGATGGACCCAACAACGTCCTGCAAGGATGCCTCCGTCACCATCTCAATCAGCAGTTTAGACGTCACGTCCAGGTTGGCGGATGTGCCAGAACTGCGCCCGTCCACCTCAATGGGGCAGTTGAAGTCACCACCCAACACTACTGCCCTAGTGGTGGCGAGTTCAGCCCGCAGGGCCTGGAGAACCTCCAGTCGGACATCCCTCTCAGGGGAGGCATACACGTTGATGAGCCGCACGGGGCTCACCCGCCCAGGAACCGTCTGCGACAAGAAGTCTGCCACAGACGAGCTCCTGGACGGAATCAAGTGCAAAGTTACCTCCCCTGATCAGGATGGCCACCCCCGCAGACCTATTGTCGCCCCCACCAGACCAGTAGGAAGGGCCGTGAGGCCACTGCCTGGCCAGATGGTTGTAAGACCTAGAAGCAGACAAAGCACATTCCTGCAACATGTAAACATCACACCTCTGGGAATCTAAGAACGTAAGAACAGTCTGAAATCTAAACCAAGCTCTAATACTCCTCACATTAATGCAGAAGATGTTGAGATCAGCCATGGGAATAAAAAGAGAGGTTAGTTCAGATACTAGTTACCACTCTGGTCGGACGGGTCCTCTTCTCTGGCGCCTGTCGGCTCCTGTGGCTTCTCGTAGCGCCCTTCCAAGAACTCGTCGTAGACCGTGTTGGACGGAGTGTCCAGGATTTTCTTGACCTCTGGGTCCTGCAGCAGCTCCTCCATCGATTGAGCTTGGACTGGCTCTGCTTGGACCTGCTCCACTTGGGCCTGCTCCATCACCTCCTCTCCTTCTGAAGCTTCAAGGCTCTCGCAGACCTGCTCCATCTCCTCCTCCTCATCTGAAGCTTGAGGGGTCCCGCAGGTCTCGATAATCTTTATTTTGTGGGACTCTTCTGATGCGTTGTCCCTTCCTTTCCTCTTCCTCTGTATGGTACCTGGGGGAGGAATCACAGGAAAGTCCTCCGAAGGGCGGGCACCAGCAGCTGGAGGGGGGTTAGGTGCTGCTGGGCCAGGAGAGAAAGGAGGCTGGGTGGGGCGGGGGGCAGGAGAGAGTGCCCGGGCAGAGGAGGACGGGGCAGGGGTGGGCCGGGCAGAGGAGGACGGGGCAGGGGTGGGCCAGGCAGAGGAGGACGGGGCAGGGGTGGGCCGGGCAGGGGAGGACGGGGCAGGGGTGGGCCGGGGTGGGGTACGGGGGGCAGGGGTGGGCCGGGGTGGGGTACGGGGGGGCCGGGGTGGGACGGGATGGGGCAGGAGGGGCAGGGGTGGGACGGGATGGGGCAGGGGTGGGACGGGATGGGGCGGGGGGGCAGGGGAGGGACGGGACGGGGCAGGGGTGGTGGCTTTCGCCTTCTTACCCTCCTTGGTCGGCTTGGCCATCCGTGGTGCTGGCTCCGGAGCTGGGGCTGGCTTCGGTGCTCTTGCTGCCACAGATGCCCATGTTCTCTCCCTCTGGGGGCAGTCCTTGTAGCTGTGGGCTGCCAGTCCGCAGAGGTTGCAGGTCTTGCTCTTGGGGCAGTCCTTGGTCTTGTGACCTATCACACGGCAATACCTGCAGGCATCCTCCGTACAGTCCTTGCCCTCGTGGCCCATCTTGCCACATCTCCTGCAGGTCTGCGGCATGTCCGGGTAGAAGATAAGTCCTGTGGAGTTGCCCAAGGAAAATGTCGTTGGCAGGTGCTGTAGTCCGTCTGGAGAAGCAGGGTTCTTGTTGAGTCTGACGACCACAGACCACTTGCAGGTCCAGTATCCGAGTGAGTTCAGGATGCGGGTGGGCTCCCTCACCACGGTGCAGAAGCGCTTCAGGAAGGTCGAGATGTCCGTGCCTGGGGTGTGTGGGTTCCGCATTGAGACCGTCACCCGCCTCTCCTCTCTTTGAATAAGGCAGTTGCCCACAAAGCGAGAGAAAGGGGATTCGGGACTCGCCGCTTTCACCGCCTCTCAGTATCTTCTACAGGTCCCAATGGTGGCAAAGGTGATGTAGAAGATTCCCGAAAAGAAGGTTGCTATTCCCAGGGTGTCAGCCGTGGGGAAGCCTTGATCCGCCAGCATCTTCTTGCAGAACACGTCGTGGGACATGTCCGGCACCCTTCCGTCCACGGGCTTGAGCTTCAAGGCAACAGTCTGCCTCATCCAGGGCTCCAGGATTGGAGCTTCCAGGTTGGGAATTCTGCCGCCCTTCTGCTTTGCCATGGTGGAGGTTGAAGCTTGCTGTGGTTGGGGCTGGACCTCCAGGCCTTGCCCTGCAGCCTCCTGGGTGGACTTGCTGGTTGAGGCCATGGCTTCTTCCAGCAGGCTCTTTTCCGCTTCCTTGCTTGCTTGTGGAGAGAGGCTTCGCAAAGTCTTCTTTCCCGGGTGGGAGGAGCTATGCAGATCCGTTCCCGGTGGGAGGAGCTATGCAAATCCTTCTCCAAAGGCAGCGAGTTTCTTCAAAAAGATTCTGCGCCGCCTTCGTCTTCGCCGCTGTTCCGGAATTCACCGCCGATTCCCTTCTTCCAGGTTCTTCGTCGGCTTCTTCCGGAGCTGCAGTCTTCAAGATCTTCTCCTTCTTCAGATGTTCCGAGGCAGGCAGGAGACAATCTTCAGGTGGTATGCTCTAGAGGAATGCGGTTCTAGTAAGAACGAAAAGTACTGCAATCGTACTACGCAAAATCTCTACCACAATGCTTGGAGTTCTTCAGACCGTAGCGATCATGGTATCTCCCCTGCCAGGTACTACACTTGATCTTAGCCAAAAGGCCGAGAAGCGATAACCGTGAAAGGGGCGGGCCCAACAAGGTCCCCTTCATGGGCACTATCACTGCTTGCTGGAAGGGAGGCTGCCAGACAATTTCCCATGCACACTCTGGGCTGGGGGGCAGTCAACCACCAGTACACACAGCAGAACCTAAACCCATACCATTATTGCTAAGCAGCAAGACAGGGGCCCATTGCACTCCCACGGGGCCTTTTTAAATGCAATCCATAACCCGGATTTGCCAGGAACCCTTCTTACTCCTCCTACTTGCATGTGACACTGGGCTTAGGATCTGCATAGGAAACACACACACAAGCACACACCTACCTTTGTTGCCTGCAGATGCCTCCTTGGCTGTCCCCAAACGGTATCAAACCAACACCCACGGGAAGCTGTAAGCATAGAGGACATGCCTGCACCCTATTGGACTTACTTGTGTGGGTTAAATCCGGGTTATTTGACAACCTATGGCGGTGATGGTTCTGCTCAGGCAGAGCAGTGCTGATGTTCCTCATAAAGCTGTCGCTGCTGTGAAGGTTCTAGGCGACATCACAATCCCTATGGTTACATACACAACAAAGCTGGGTTGTTGTTGTTTACACTCTGCAAGGCCTGTGGAAGTGAGTGACATCATAGCACTGTAGTTCTAAGGGTTCTAGATGGATGCAACAATCTCCTGTTGCTTCTATGAAGGCCATAATAGACGACATCACCAACCAGCTCCATAGTCACATACACAGCAAAGGTGAGAGGTTGTTTACACCTAGTGATGTCAGTGGTATTGAGTGACATCACAGCACAGTGCTAAGGCTCCTGGGCCTGGACACAGCAGCGGCTGCAATATCTCAACGGAGAATACGTTGCAGGCCAAATATGTGTGACATTTCTGCGATTTTAGCTTCTAGAGCATTTTTACAACATTATACATAGGTGCTGAATACATAAAAAGCGACTGTTCAGCGACAGACAAGTCGCATCGGCTGAAAGTAGGCCAGAATGTCAGTCCATGTTGGAGCAGGTTTAGATACAGTCTAAAGCATAGATCTCAAAGTCTGTGCACAGAATTTAGCAAGGGCCTCGCACCTTCTGATGCATTAGGTAGGTGCACAATAGCATAGCCTAACCCTCTGTACTTTGGTCTATATTGATGCGGGACATAGACAGCCAGCTGATGACCAATCCATTAGTGCAATGGATGGCTGGAAGCATTTGTCTTTGCCTTTGCAATACCACAGAAGCAATGCATGGTCAATGTACAGCAATGACACCTGTGTGAACAGCCAGGAGACCCCCCATGTTATGTCAATTAGGAACATTCAGCACCCACCTGCTATAAGGCAGCTACCTATCATGTCATGCCCTACCTGCACAGGTGTGCTGGCTGCTCAGATGATCCAATTAAGGAGGCCATTTAGTCAGCAGCAGCAGAAGTCCTGTGCCTGGACGCTCCAACAGCGGCCAGACACAAGCAGCAGCAGCACCACCTTTTGTTTTTTGGCTGCAGCAGCAGCAAGGCCCACAGGGCTGGCTAGCTGGCTAGCCAGCAAGCAGGTAGCAATGAAAGTAGGAATCTTTCTTTTTAACCCTGTAAGGGGGTGGTGCACTGTACCCGAAGATACTGCCATATTGGGTCAATGCATAGGGAGACGGAAGCAAGCTTCGAAATCGGCCCCCATTCTCAAACATCCATTTAATATATGGTCCCCAGATAGGGGACGTATCAGATATTAAACTGATAAGAACAGATTTTTTTTTTAACTTGGCTACCCCTTAGGGGTATCTTTTTATTTAGAATTCATAAAATTTTACAAAGTGCATTACGATTTTTAAATATAATTTTTTCAATAAAAACAAATTTTGATAATAAAATCACATATAACAATAAAAGTTCACATAAATACAATCATAATACACTTAAAATGGGCACTTGGTGGCTTTACAAAAGGGCGTTCCATTCATAAAAATACAATTTTCTAGCTAATAAAGGATAATATTTCTTGTCTAATAAAAAGTACTGGTACATATCACTACTACAAAGAGCTAAAACATCATTCACAGATAAAATCTCATGTTTAAAAAGTAAAATGTTTCTGGCATTCCATAGAGCTGCTTTAACACAGTTTATGATCTTCCATGCCATTGTCTCTTGAGTCCGTATTGGGCATTCCAGACATCCATAAAAAACAGCTGCAGAGTTTAAGTCCTTTATTTCTGTTATCTTCTTCACTAGAGGGAGTATTTTAGTCCATATCCTTTTTGCATAAAAACAAGTCCAGAAAAGGTGGTACACGGTCTCGGGTTCCTGGCAGCCCTCCCTCGGGCATACTGCAGTGTTGGCCATCCTTCTTCGGTGCTGGAATGCCCGGCATGGAAGACACTCGTGTATGCAGCTCCAGGCCAGATCTTTCTGTGAATTAAAAAGATAAATCATATTTGCCATCTTCCATATTTTCCTGCATTTCTCTCCATTAAAATTATTCACAGGGGCAATAAAACCACTTTCTGTAATATATTTTGTGATCGGGGCTCCATACGTGTACTAGTGACAGGAAAGATTGCCTACATACCTATACAAGATCTTACCCTAGCATAGCGGTCTGAGCTGTGCCATAACCGCGCAATGAGGGCACGCCTATAGAGGGCATGCACTATAGTGAAGGAATAAGATAAGGGAGGGTTCCACAAACGACACGTGCTCCGCCCCTGTAGGAGAGGGGGAAGTTATATACACACGCCCCCACCTGTTCCCAATGAGCCCCACCTGGAAGTGCAGGGAGCGATAATTACTTCCGCCCCTCGCACAAACACAGCCCATCAGGCTTTATACTTGTGATCGGGGCTCCATACGTGTACTAGTGACAGGAAAGATTGCCTACATACCTATACAAGATCTTACCCTAGCATAGCGGTCTGAGTTGTGCCATAACCGCGCAATGATCTGATCATTTCCAACAACGCAGAGCTGGTTGGTAATGTAACTGTGCGGGAAAACCTTGGTAATAGCGACCACAATATAGTTACTTTTGACTTAAAATGTAGAAAACAAAGACAGGCGGGGAAGGCAAAAACATATAACTTTAAAAAGGCAAATTTCCCTGGGCTGAGGGCTGCACTACAGGACATAGACTGGGGGGAGGTGTTCTCAAATACTGATACAGAAGGTAAATGGGACATCTTTAAATCAACTCTAAATAACTATACAGCTAAATATATACCAAAGGGGAACAAATATAAACGATTGAAACTAAATCCTACATGGCTGACACATGATGTTAAAAGAGCAATAAACAACAAAAAAATAGCCTTCAAAAAATACAAATCTGATGGGTCAGCGATAACATTTAAACAGTACAAAGAGCTTAATAAAATCTGTAAAAATGTAATAAAAACAGCAAAAATTCAAAATGAGAGACAGGTGGCCAAAGAAAGCAAAACTAATCCTAAATATTTTTTTAGATATATAAATGCAAAAAAAACAAGGACAGAGCATGTAGGACCCCTTAATAATGATAATGGGGAGGTTGTCACAGGCGATCAAGAGAAGGCGGAGCTACTGAATGGGTTCTTTAGTTCTGTATACACTATGGAAGAAGGAGCTGACATTGGCCAGGTCAGTGCTGGTAACACATCATGTAATGTATTGAACTGGCTTAACGTAGAGATGGTATAAGGTAAGTTAAGTGATATAAATGTAAGCAAATCCCCAGGACCGAATGGACTACACCCAAGAGTTCTTAGAGAGGTAAGTTCAGTAATATCTGTACCCCTGTTCATGATATTTAGAGATTCTCTGGTGTCTAGTATTGTGCCAAGGGACTGGCGCAAGGCGAATGTGGTGCCAATCTTCAAAAAGGGCTCTAGGTCTTCCCCAGGAAACTATAGACCGGTAAGTTTAACGTGCATTGTGGGTAAATTGTTTGAAGGACTTATAAGGGATTACATACAGGAATACATAGGGGATAATTGTATTATAAGTGATAGCCAGCATGGGTTTACTAAGGATAGAAGTTGTCAAACCAATCTAATTTGCTTTTATGAAGAGGTGAGTAGAAGCCTTGACAGAGGAATGGCTGTGGATATAGTGTTTCTGGATTTTGCTAAAGCATTTGATCCTGTCCCTCATAGACGTCTGACAGGTAAGTTAAGGTCTTTGGGTTTGGAAATTTTAGTTTGTAACTGGATTGAACACTGGCTCATGGATCGTACCCAGAGAGTGGTGGTCAATGATTCGTACTCTGATTGGTCCCCGGTTATTAGTGGTGTACCCCAAGGTTCAGTACTGGGACCGCTGTTGTTTAATTTATTTATCAATGATATAGAGGATGGTATTAACAGCTCTGTTTCTATCTTTGCAGATGACACCAAGCTTTGTAGCACGGTACAGTCTATAGAGGATGTGCATAAGTTACAAGATGACTTGGATAGACTAAGTGTCTGGGCATCCACTTGGCAAATGAGGTTCAATGTGGATAAATGTAAAGTTATGCATCTGGGTACTAATAACCTGCATGCATCGTATGTCTTAGGGGGGATTAAACTGGCAGAGTCACTGGTAGAGAAGGATCTGGGTGTACTTGTAGATCACAGACTACAGAATAGCATGCAATGTCAGGCTGCTGCTTCCAAAGCCGGCAGGATATTGTCATGTATCAAAAGAGGCATGGACTCAAGGGACAGGGACATAATACTCCCCCTTTATAAAGCATTGGTACGGCCTCACCTGGAATATGCTGTTCAGTTTTGGTCACCTGTCCATAAAAGGGACACTGCGGAGTTGGAAAGGGTGCAGAGACGCGCGACTAAACTAATATGGGGCATGGAACATCTTAGCTATGAGGAGCGATTAAAGGAGTTACAATTGTTTAGTCTTGAGAAGAGACGTTTAAGGGGGGATATGATAAACGTATATAAGTATATTAATGGCCCATACAAAAAATATGGAGAAAAACTGTTCCAGGTTAAACCCCCCCAAAGGACGAGGGGGCACTCCCTCCGTCTGGAGAAAAAAAAGTTTAGTCTCAAGGGGCGACACGCCTTCTTTACCGTGAGGACTGTTAATTTATGGAACGGTCTACCTCAGGAACTGGTCACGGCAGGAACAATTAACAGCTTTAAAACAGGATTAGATACATTTCTGGAACAAAATAAGATTAATGCTTATGAAGAAATATAAAATCTCATCCCTTCCCCAATATCGCGCCACACCCCTACCCCTTAATTCCCTGGTTGAACTTGATGGACATATGTCTTTTTTCGACCGTACTAACTATGTAACTATGTAACTATGAGGGCACGCCTATAGAGGGCAAAAAGCAACCATGCTAGGATGAATACAATTCCTGAAATAAAACATCCTACATCCAGCATCAATCTTCACATACCCGAAGTAGACTATACCTAATGTGCTGAAAGAGTAGCCCTGACCAACTAGTGACTACTAGAGGTGGTAACCATACCTTTGAAACCGTGGTAGTAACGTCCATCTGTAAAGAATCAACCTGAGAATAACCTTCCCTGCCAAATACTAACTGAACTATACCTATCACCATCCCTACTTGTGACATTACTTCAAATGGACACGGAAAGGCTAACTTCATGGCAGGTCTGACAAGCACCAATCCCCTGCTATTTAAGAGGCAAAAACTAAACTGACAGGTAAATGACAAGAAATACCTATCTACCTGATAGATCGTGTGGGTCATGTCGCATGACAAGGTTCACGAAGGCACCTTACCTGATTGAGACTGTAACAGACATACCTAACTAGCCACTGTACTGACCCAACTGGACTTGGAAGTGATGACCCATTGCAGATGACAGCTCCCTGCGAGAGCAACGTATCTGTAGACGTGACCAGTGTTTAGATGAACCATCATGTCTGTAGACCTGACAGGTCTTTGTGACACCGTCGTGCCTGAACCCGTCACAGGTCCCCGCGGAACCATCGAGCCTGTAGACATGACAGGTCTTTGTGAAATCATTGTGCCTGTAAACGTCACAGGTCTTTGTAAACCACTTTTTTTTTCTCAAATACGTAAGTGTGAAATGCCATATTGAAATTGTATACTATCTGAAACGTGTCAGATTACCTACATAACCATGTCAAATCAATTGCTCTGAAATGAGACAGCAGCAACCATGATTCAATCCCCGATCCTAAAGAAATGAGTCATGAAACTGTGTATTAAATGCAGAATATATCTGTCCTCCTTAAAAGAGAACGTGCAATTATGCCAGATAGTTGAATCTGTGTACTATAACGAAATTATAACGTCATCGAGAAATACAACAGACGAGGTTGTATCTGACCTGAAAACGTGTCAGGTCATAACAAATATAACACGACAAAATTGCTCTGAAAACGAGTCAGTAGCAACTGGCATTACCCCTTTTAACCTGAAGAGGAGTCAGGCAACAGGGTAACATCATGAGTATTCATGACAAGATACCTGCATGAAGCTGGCGTGTTGTTCTGAAGGCGTGTCAGTAACAAAAAATGACCAATTGTGTCCAATACCCTAAGCAAAGGATCTACCTCCCCTGTGTGCACCACATGAAACATGTTAACCGTATGTGCGGCATAACCTGCTAACAGTATACCCAACTACAAGTCGCTACTCAATATGTTATTGCTCTGAGACATGTCTAACAATAACCTATGTGGTGCATCCCCCCCTGCAGACGTAGGAGGTTTAAGAATATGTGCTCGATATATCTGCAATGAATGTAAGCACCATATGAATACTGTAATCGTGTCTTGTAAATATATGTACAGCCAGAGGTGCAACTGCTATTCAACACTAGGAACGAATGCACATAACCTACCCGCATACAACTATGGTAGTATGCAACAAATGCTGTGTACTGGTGCATGTATCATACACAAGCTGGGAGCGTAAGTACCGTGAAAACGTAAGGAACGTTATGAATTTATGCTCTAACATCATTATGAGTACCTCATACATGCCTAGAAAATAAAGTGTAAACATATATCTAAAAAGATAGACAACGTGCAACTATGCCGCATAGTTGAATATGTCTACTATAAGTAACTGATAACGTGGTCATGAAATACCACGGAGGAGGCTGTATCTGTCCTGAGAACGTCTCAGGTCGTGACAATGAACCACAATGTAATTGCTCTGAAAATTTGTCGGTAGCAACCGACATTAACTCCTTAAGCTGAAGGAGTCAGGCAAATAGGGCAACATCCTAACAAAGCTGTATAACCTTTCCGTATAAACATTATGCACGAATATGCAGTATGAAAGCTATGAGCATGAGTACAGTAAAGCTACGGGAGCATATGTGTAGTGTAGACTCTGGATGGAAATGCAGAAAAACTATTACCCATGTGCAGTACAACAAAATAAAGCTATGAACGTAACCAGACTATGAGCGTAACGTGCAACTATGCCAGAGAGTTGAATCTGTGTACTATAACGAAATAACATAATCGAGAAATACAACAGACGAGGTTGTATCTGACCTGAAAACGTGTCAGGTCATAACAAATACACCAACGACAAAATTGCTCTGAATACGAGTCAGTAGCAACCGACATTACCCCTTAACCTGAAGAGGAGTCAGGCAACAGGTTAACATTGTGACTATTCCTGAAATTGGTTGCTCTGAATGTGAGTCAGTAACAACCGCGATTCAACCCCTGAAGGAACGAGTCAGGTGACCGGGTATTGAACAGCCGATTAGTGCCACTAAAATGATGACCACCCTTGAACGAGTACCTGTGCCGGATAGTTGAATATGTGTTCTATAACTAACTGATAACTTAGTCGTGAAATACAACAGAGGAGGTTGTATCTGACCTGAGAACTTGCAGGACATGACAATAAACAACAATGCGATTGCTCTGAACAAGTCAGTAGCAACCGACATTGACCCCTTAACCTGAAGAGGAGTCAGGCAATAGGGCTACATCCTGACAAACCTGAGTGAACTTTCCGTATAAAAGACTATGCACGAATACACAGAATGAATGCTATAAACATACGTACAGTAAAAGCTACAGGAGCATGTGTGTAGTGTAGACGCTATGGATGAACATGCAGAATAAATACCATTACCCATGTACAGTAAACGCTATGGATGTTAGTGCAGATAACATAACAGAATGAATGCTACATGTACGCAGAATAAGTACTACAACGTGTCAGCATAATAATTACTACCATCGTATGTACAGAATGAATGCTACGAATGTCCGTGTAGTGTATTGCTACAATTCTATGTGCAATATACATGACGTGAACATGTCTGTGGTATGAATACAACGAGCGTGTATGTGGTATAAATGCTATGAGCGTATAGTGATATGATACTATGAGCAGTATAATGCTATGAGTATACTTGCGATATCAATGCTAAGAGCGTATGTGCCTGATGTAGGCCATGTGTATGTGCAGTATAAACGCTACAAGTACATGTGCAGTATAAGCGTCGAGCATATGTGCTACGAATTAATATGTGGTATCACGCTATGAGGTATGAGTACTATGAGCAGTATAATGCTGTGAACATGCTATGAGCGCGTGGCCACAACTGCACGAAACAGCATGTCAATATGTGTGAGAACCATAGGAAACCTGCGTGTATGAATGCGGTGAACATGTGAACAACAAAACCATGACCGTGTAACCAATATAACTGCCATGAGTGTATGAACCCTGCATGTATGAATGCGGTCAACGTGTGAACAACAAAACAATGACGTGTAACCAATATAACTGCCATGAGCGTATGAACTAGGCATGTATGAATGCGATGAACGTGTGAACAACAAAACAATGACCGTGTAACCAATATAACTGCCATGAGCGTATGAAACCTGCGTGTATGAATGCGGTGAACGCGTGAACAACAAAACCATGACCGTGTAACCCATATAACTGCCATGAGGGTATGAACCCTGCGTGTATGAATGCGATGAACGTGTGAACAACAAAACCATAACCGTGTGACCAATGTAACTGCCATGAGCGTATAAAACCTGCGTGTATGAATGCGGTGAACGCGTGAACAACAAAACCATGACCGTGCAACCAATACAACCGCCATGAGCGTATGAACCGTATGAACCCTGCGGTGAACATGTGAACAACTTAAGAACCGTGAGAGTGTGACCACTATAACTGCCATGAGTGTATGAACCGTATAATTGCTATAGGCAGTATACTGCCGTAACCAGTATGAAATACCATTAACATATGAACCGAATGATACTTTGAGCGTATGAACCAGTGATAATTACGAGGTGTTTGATTGCCATGAACGTAACATGGTAGAAAGAACGTAAGACCGTGAACATGCCAAGAATATGTGAACAGCATTAATGCCAAGTTTGTGGACCGTGTAAAACACCAGTGAGTGAGAGAATAACCATGAGGTGAACAGCATAAACGAGTTTGCCCAGTATAAATGCTGTGAATGTATCGTCAGTGAGTATATGTACCGTATATAATGATATTAGCACATGAAACTGTATACATACTAAGCGCGTACGAGCAGTGTGCCATAAGCGTATGAATTAACCATGAGAGTACGGACAATAAGAAACTCATGGAGTTATCAAACCGTGAAGATGCTCTACTCGTGTGCACCTTGTACCAGTAATGCGTGTATGCCCATAATAAACCAAGCGTATGAACCGTATGGATACCATGATCGTGCAAATAACACTGTGTATACTATGATTTATTTGGATGTAGCCTATGTTATATCTCTACAGAGCATTGCACCCTACTATATACTATATTGAAACAAGACAGTCTACAGAGCACTTTATCACCACACACAGCATATGCTACTCTGCAACGTGATCCTCTGCAGAGTATTGCACCACACCAAACAGTAAATGCCACCCTGTGTTGCAACGAGACCCTTCGCAGAGCACTGCACCACACTGGACATGCTAACTGTAACGACCCTCTGCAGAGCATTGCACTATGCCCTATATAATATGTGGTATTGAAACCATCCCATCTGCAGAGCATTGCACTAACTGTATAAAGTTTGTTTATAATGAGACCATCTGCAGAGTATAGCACTATACTGTATATAGTATATATTATATTGTAACAAGACCATCTGCAGAGCATAGCACCATAGCTGTATATCATGAATACTATATTGTAATGAGACCATCTGCAGAGCATTGCACCTTAACTATATATCATGTATACTATATTGTAATGAGACCATCTGCAGAGCATTGCACCTTAACTGTATATCATGTATACTATATTGTAACGAGACCATCTGCAGATTATTGCACCATAACTGTATATCATGTATACTATATTGTAACGAGACCATCTGCAGAGCACTGCACTATACCGTTATACAGTACATGTTATATTGTAACGAGACCCTTTGCAGAGCATTACACTGTACCGTATACTGCAAGGGCACCGTATACCCCGCAGAGCACCGCACCACACAGCAAAAGTTATATTGAAACGACTCTTTGCAGAGCATTGCACCACACTGTATACAGCAAACTTTATATTGAAACAACCCTCCGCAGAGCGTTACACTATACTTTAGATTAACGATAGCAGACAAGCTGACAGGACCGCCTAACGAGGACTGGGCAGCTGCCGCAACCTGTCCCAAGGGCATAGACAATTGTAGTTGTGTGGGTGGCGGGCGGTCCACATGTCGCCATGAGGCAGCTAGCGGGCTGCGCGAAATGCTGAGGCCGCACCACCCCCAGCACCGATTTAACTCACCTGCTTGCCGCTCCTGGCCCCCACTACCGCTGCGGGCAGAGCCAGCCAGAACCATACCTGCCCAATATTACCTTATAATCAGAGTGAGACAGCATCCCCAGATAAGACAGCCAGCGGAGCTGCCAGGATGCCGCACCTGCACCACCCCAGACCCATGATCAGCGAGGCCTCCGCACCGTGAGCAGCAGCTATGAAGATTTTTGTGGGAGATTCAAACACCAGCCTGCCACAGGAAGCAGAGATTCCACAAACGACACGTGCTCCGCCCCTGTAGGAGAGGGGGAAGTTATATACACACGCCCCCACCTGTTCCCAATGAGCCCCACCTGGAAGTGCAGGGAGCGATAATTACTTCCGCCCCTCGCACAAACACAGCCCATCAGGCTTTATACTTAACAGTTTTTTGCTATTAGTTATTTCATTCATACTTTTTCCGTTAAAGTTGTACAGGTTGAAAATTTTCTCTAAAATCTTGTATTGTTCGGGAAGATTAAAAGCATAAGGACAGCTTAAAACAGTTTTAAACCACCCATTCCTCCTCATAAAAAAAACCTGTATTAAAACGGATAAAATATGACCAGTAACTATCCTTAAAAAGTGTGCTAACACATACACACCCATATATATATACCCATACATATATATATATATATATATATATATCCATAGAGATATATATATATGTGTGTGTGTATGTATTGCTTACTGACATGATAAAAACATTCTTGAGACCAATAAACATATACTTCATTATATTTATCATCAGTAATTTTAGTAGACACATGAATAACTGTTTCTAAACAACAACTCCCATGATAAGGGTTGCCTTCTGCTGTTGCAAATCTTTAGGCTCAACATGTTTTTTAATTTACAACTCCCATCATTCCCACACAGGAAATGGGGTTGTTTTTTATCAAAAGTTGGAGCATCCACATTAAAAAAACGTTCTCCACAGGGGTGAGTGCCATGCATGTAGTAACTTTTTTTTTTGTTTTTATTTCAGATACGTGTGAAGGGCTACAACTCTGTCTGATGGACTACGTTTATTTTGTTGTAAATTCAAAAAAATATTTTGACAGCTTGTGTGGTAGTGCTTCTTTCAATAAAATTTTTATAAAACGTGTTGTAATTTTTTATTTTTGTGTAATAAATTTACATTATAAGGCTTAGTAGTGGAAACTGTCTTGTAGACAGAATCCATTACTAAGTCAGGGCTTAGCTTTAGCGCCAAAACCAGCTAGCGCTATCCCCCCCATTATTACCCTGGTACCCACCGCCACAGGGGTGCTAGGAAGAGCCGCTACTGGGCATAGGTGGTAACAGGCTGGCATTATTTAGGCTGGGGAGGGCCAGTAACAATGGTCCTCACCCACCCTGGTAACGTCAGGCTGTTGCTGTTTGGTTGGTATCTGGCTGAGAATGAAAATATGGTGAACTGCACACGTTTTTTTTTTTTTTCCCATCTTGGTAATTATTTTTGACAAACAACGTGTGTGTCACCATTTTTTCAGTCTCTGCCAGATAGCAAACAAACAGCAAGAGCCTGACATTACCAGAGTGGACGAGGACCATTGTTACTGGCCCTCCCCAGACTAAAAAACACCAGCCTGTTAACAACTAGGCCCAGGATCACCATTTTGGACGCTCTGGGCCTGTTGGTACCGGCTCTTCCCGGTACCTCGTTTTAGGTTGTGAACTTGGTAATAATTGGAGGTTACCGCTTCCTGGTTATTTATTTTTTGGCACAAACGCTAATCCCTGCGTTTGTAATGGACTACATCTATACGATTGGTTCCACTACTAAACCGTATAATATAAATTAATAAAAGAAAAAATTATAAAATTTTAGAGAAATAAGCACTCCCCTCCATTTTATTGTTTTTATACCAAAATAAAGGAGAGCCAGCTACATAGGCAACAGAATGCAAAATTGTATTCCTCACAATTAATGAACTTGAAAATAAAACATAATAATTTAATTGTGTAACATAGTATTCAAAATATATATTAACAGGGTAGAGGTGGCGCTATATGGTGTGGTTCACATATATCAGGTATCCTGCATAGGTGGTCTCACCCTAAATATTGACACAACTGATTGAATAACTTATGAAAACTTGGCATAAATTGTATTGACTCATGCGTCCATTGTTTCTTGCCAACGGACAGGTGAAAGCAGAAAGTTGTGTTACCCTGTCATAAGCCCTCCATCATGTCCACCCATCTGGCATTAAATTTAGATTCTTGATGAATGTGAACTGTCAAAAAGAAAAGATTGGTATCAGTTCTTGCATGATTTTACCCGCAAATCACGCCAGAGGGAAACTTTGCAGGACATCAATTTTGAGGCAGGATGGTTGGACATCTGAGAGGGCACCTGACAGGGTAACACATCTTTATGCGTTGCCCTGTCCACTGTCTTGAAAAAATGGACACCAGATGCTATACTACTTATGATAAGTGGTCATCTGTTGTGGCGTCAATTGTGTCAATATTTATGCTTTAACCTATGTTCACTAGAGATGAGCGAACTTACAGTAAATTCGATTCGTCAGGAACTTCTCGGCTCGGCAGTTGATGACTTTTCCTCAATAAATTAGTTCAGCTTTCAGGTGCTCCAGTGGGCTGGAAAAGGTGGATACAGTCCTAGAAGACTCTTTCCTAGGACTGTATCCACCTTTTCCAGCCCACCGGAGCACCTGAAGGCTGAACTAATTTACGCAGGAAAAGTCATCAACTGCCGAGCCGAGAAGTTTGTGACGAATCGAATTTACTGTAAGTTTGCTCATCTCTAATGTTCACCATAAGGTGTCTATGCATTCAATTTGGAACAAGTTCTGATACATAGATCAAAACCATAATTAGGAAAATCATGTATTGGTCTGTATGTCAATGTGACATTTTCCTTTTCATTTTTCAGAAGACTCATCTACAGCTATCTTATTTGTGTTTATTGTTGACTACTCTACAGAACAGCTATACAGGTTGGCATTTAATAATACATACATAATTGTATTATGTAATATAAACTAAATGTACATAAAAATTTTTTTTTGTTATAATCAATGTCTTAGCATTACATGTAGCTGGCACGGACATCAATGTGCCAATGTAGTCGAAATAAAACGTAAAAATGAGTTTAGTAGCTGTGCTGCAGTCCCTCTATTTTCTGCCCAATATACCCTGTCGTCACAGCCCTGCTGTATGAGTGATATTTAGTGGGGTGGGGGTGAGTACTGAGTTATTCAGGGGCGCACTGCTTTACTTGAGTCCTCCGCTGTGGAACTCTTTTACCCTTGCAGTGCTGTTACAATATTAACCAAGTTTTAAGCGGAATGAAGGTTTGCCAGTATGTGCCTCTTGCTGGAAAATGCAGATGGTGGTGTTATTGGACTAGGTTCAGGGACCAATGCCTTGATTTGGCTGGACAGCGGTGATGTTGTGATCAGTGGAGCGTGCTCTAAGTTCTCAAGTGAGACGGTAATGGCTTCGTAATTGCGTGTACTACTATGTGTATAATATTTTGGTATTGGTGTGTGCAGTCCTAGGCTACACACATTTATGGAAGCCACATCCCCATTTTCAAAAGCGATTAGTAGGGTTAACTTGTGATAAGTTGTCATTTGTTGTGTTATAAATTTTGTCTATTTAGGCTTAGTTCACCTATGGTGTCTATGTGTTAAATTTTTTAAAAGCTGGGCAACATAGATCAAAAATCTAAGTAATAAAATGATGTTTAGTTCTGTGTGTCAATGTGACATTATCCTTTTTTGATTTTTTTCAGAAGACTCATCAACAGCTCTTTTCTTTTGCTTTATTGTCTACTACTTATCAGAGCCGCTTTTCAGGTTTGCATAAAAATTTTACATAAAGTTATGTAATACATAAATATAGTGTGGGTGATTTTAGAACAACTTGTCCTGATGTGAAGCTGAAGAGTGTCCCATGGCAACCGTTCAGATCGCTTCTTTCATCAAAAAAGCTATATGATTGTTTGCTTTGGGCAACCCAACAACCTTTAGATACATAAATGTATTTCCTCTTCATGCCACACAGAGGTAATAAAGGGGCAATGAAATAGTAGGGTGAAAATTAGTAGTAGACATAGTGGCGGATCAAGGTGAAATAATATGGCACAGTGGTTAAAATCATATGGGGGGGTGGTTTTAGTAGATTACTAAAAGGCTCTCAGATATTCTACTGTATTTAAGGGTTTTATAGTTAATTACAATCTTCATTTAGTACATGACACTACTCTATAATTTATAAAGATTTTTTTAGCCTCTATTCACAATAGGGAACATCTTCCACTAATGGACACTATTTTATTCCACGTGATTCTGCACCATTCTTAGATTATAGTGGATACTATCTTATGCCTCAGTTCAATAATGTAATGCTCCCGCACTAAAATTATTTAGAAAGCTTTGTAAAATTTTGGAAGGAGTTACATTACTGTACTAGTGAACTAACATATTAATCTTGTATTTATTATTTGAATGGTGCTTTTTCAATAAATATTATTTTTCAAATGTTCTCCTAGAAAATAGAAACATAATGTAATTTTAATATTTTTATATAGACATATTTAGTATTTATTTTAAAATCCATTATTCCATTTTCTTCTTTAGAAAATGCCGGGCTGCATTGTCAACGGTTGCAAGTCAAGGAGCGTAAAAGGCGACCATAATATCATCATGCATTCCTTCCCAAGAGAGAGGGATCGTATCATGGCATGGCTATTGGCTACAGATCAAGAGTTTCCCAAAATTGATGAACTGGTTGACCACATTCATCTCTCTAAAACGAACAATTATCGGCTCTGCTCAGCCCATTTTAAAACTACTGACTATACCTTTAATCCAAATACAGGAAAACAGAGGCTCACCCCCTTTGCCGTTCCTAGTATTTTCCCTACACGGGATATACAAGTTCAAGCTGCCGAGGCAGTTGAGGCTGAAATCCTGAATCCTCAAAAGAGGAAAAGATTGGATGAAGACGTAGCTTCAACCAATGGTTTAAAGCCAGGGGAAATGTGCCCAACCTGCCGAAATATTGTACCTCATGTTAACCCAACTGAAACGGAGCCACAAGCCTCAGAGATAACGAAAAAGGAAGCAGCAACTATATTTGACAGGAATTGGGGAACCGGAAATCAGTGTATACAAGTAAAACCTACAACTTTCTCTATAAAAATACAATGCAGAAGACTGGTTAAAAAAAAAATCTTGAGAAAAAAAAAATCAAGACAAAGCTTGGTATTTGGAAACCTGCCTTCGGAGCCATTGCAAGGTGCCAGTGTAATATTTTCGACTCCGAAAAAAAATATAGGACCAACTGGATCAGCAACTCTTAACAGTGTACCTGAGTTTCAAGAAAGTTGTAGAGCTAGACACGAACTACTACCTGCCACGCTTTTATCCGAATTGACAATTTCACCTATACAACCTATTGAAGACCCTGAAGTCACTGTTATTGTGGAGGAATCTACTCTGCATGCCCCTATATCTGTTTTAGAAGTAGATAAAAGTTTATCAACAATCACAACTCCAGTCTCAACAAATGAAAGTAGTTCAAGTGATGATGAGGGAGACTCAGTTCATTCAGATGATGAAGACTACGAAGAAGAGGACAGTCAGCATGTGCTGAGTGAAAAATTTGTAAATGTAAATGTACCACATCATGAAGAAAGAAAATTCATAGTTTATGAAAGCTGTTTGGACACATTACTATACAAGATGCCTTGTACCTCTAATCCACCCTGCAACAAAAAAATACTAAGAGTGTATAAAAAAACAAAGGGATCATATATTTCAGTCTTTGCTGAATGCGAGGCCAAACATTTAAAACGCATATGGCAGAGCCAGCCCCGAGTGGGAAAGAAACCATTTGGAAATTTACAGTTAGCTACTGCTATCATTACTAGTGGAAACACTTACATCAAAATCCAACAGTTCCTAAAAATATTTAATATTTTGGAAATTAGCCAGGCTACTTACTACCGTATCCAAAAAATATATATATTTCCTGCAATTGAAAATTCTTGGACAATTAATCAAAAATTAGAAATGGAAAAAATATCACAACATGCAGTATGTGTTGCTGGAGATGGACAATGTGATTCACCCGGGCACAGTGCAAAATATTGCATATACACATTGATGGATGTAGAAACTAACAAAATATTGAATTTCAACATTCAACAAATCGGTATTGGTTTATCCTCTGTTGCCCTTGAAAAAACAGCGTGCAAGAATGCCTTGGAATTTCTACTGCAAAATAAAGTGGACATAGACATCATTTGCACTGACCGGCACGTATCCATCAGAAAAATGCTGCGTGAGGAATATAAAACAATTGGTCACCAGTTTGATGTCTGGCACTTAGCTAAATCTATTGGAAAAAAGCTACTTGCCGTCAGCAAAAAAAAAACTAAAAACTGCCAAGATTTTGCAGAATGGATAGGACCAATTAAAAATCATTTATGGTGGAGTTCTAATACTTGTGAATGCAATCCAGATGAACTTGTAAACAGATGGAACTCTGTCTTGTACCATGTCACCAACGTTCATTTTTGGAAGGATGATAATGGTCAGGAATCATCTTGTCATCATGACCAACTCCCTGAGGACATTCAGTCCACCCGAAAATGGTTAAAAAAACAAAGTGCCTGTTATGTTGAACTTGGAAAAATTGTCATGGATACAAGACTACAAAAAGACCTTAGACATCTTAGCAACTTTTGTCACACTGGAGATCTGGAAGTGTTTCATAGTTCACTAACAAAATACAGGCCTAAAAGACTTCCTTTTAGTACAGACGGGGTGTATGCTCGAACACAGCTTGCTGCTCTTGACCATAATTATAATGTGAATAGAGTGCAAGCAGTTGTTACAAGAGAGACTGAAACTAGCGGACCTTTAGGCACACCGAGGTACAATCTTGCCTATTCAAAAGCCCGGAAAGAGTGGTTTGTACGATCAGTGTATGAGCCAACCACTCAGGAATTTGTCTCGAAAATCATGCAGGATGTAATGGGACTTGCCGATGGAAACATTTCCATAGACTGGACCTCTTGCCGGTCAACAATGCCTTCTAATATAGCACCAATTGAAAAACCAGACAAACAATCAATGGTTGAAAAACACCACTCAAGATTTTAATTTTTTACTTGTTTGTTATGTGCTATATACTTGTTTATGTGCTATATTGTTTAACATGCATATTCATGTATATTTTCATGAGTAAAAAATACTTTTTTTTATTAATGGTTTATTATTATAGTGTTGTTTATTTAAAAATATTATTACTACTTGTTTTTGTGAAATGTTTTCATTACAGAAAATTAATTTTAATCATCAATTGTTAAAAAAAAACGTAAATCAAAAATATTCAGTTTCTAAGGAACTAATATTTTTTTTATATGCCATATAAGACTACCTTTAAACAAGGTAAAATTTTATAGAAAACCGGGGGTTATCTCATACGCCAGGTGCTGCAGCTGGCCGAGATACAAGGAGTATGGATTATCTATTTTTCAGTTGGTATGTATTTTAAATTTCTGCTTTATATAGCAACTGACAAATAATATCTTCTCTACTTTGAATTGTTGCCATCTTGACTATTTATTCCACACACAATTCTTCACTGTTAAACATGCAAAACAAACACATTAGGATCAGCAATTATTTTACGTGGGCAACAGAGGGGTGTAGATGAGTGTACATGGGTAACAGAGGGGTGTACATGGGTGACAGAGGGGTGTAGAGGAGTGTATATGGTTTATAGAGGGGTGTAGAGGAGTGTACATGGTTTATAGAGGGGTGTAGAGGAGTGTACATGGTTTATAGAGGGGTGTAGAGGAGTGTACATGGTTTATAGAGGGGTGTAGAGGAGTGTACATGGGTAACAGAGGGGTGTAATTGGGTAACAGGGGTGTAGAGGAGTGTACATGGGTGACAGATGTGAATAGGGGGTAGACATGATTGACGGGGAGGGGGAACATGTGTGACAGTGAGGACAGGAGGATGAACATGGTGACACGGGTGTGGACGGGGGGGGGGGTTGACAGTTGGGGTGGGTAGAGGGTGACCTGGGTGACACCGCAGTGACGGTGGCACCGTAGGTATTACAGCTTCTTCACCATGGCTCCATTTTTGCCTCACTGGGCCGCAAGGGGGAGTGGGACACTGTGCGCAGTTCGCACGCAGGCTTGCCTTCCACCCTGCGCCGTCAGTCATCAGCGAGCATGCCAGGGCTGGAAATAAGAAAATCAACGGAAAAATCAACTCCAACAATGGGAAGTGTCAAATGGAATAGCAGTGTGCCGAGGGACCACGTTTGGGAAATGACTGGTGTAGACAGATTAAAATAGACAAAATAAAATAACCACCATAAAAATTTAAATAACTAATTAATATAATATAAATAACAAGATAAATAAACATAAAAAAATTGTAAACAATAAAAGTGCAATGTAAAACTGTAGTAACATGAAAAGTGCAGAAAGTAAGTGTCATAGTGAATCAAACATCAGCAGCCATGTCACTTGCTGGGTATTCATCAGGCCAGTGGAATCCAATATATTGCCCGTCAGGATCTGGAAATTCAGACCTAATAAAATTGACAACACATGATGGTATTGGCTTTCGTCGTTTAGGCCCAAGGATTTCATGCGCAAAACAAGAGTAGGATCTATAAGCGGACTTGCGAATAACCCTACAAATAAAATAAGATTAAAATAGTGTAAAAATTATGAATAATTTACAGATATGTGGATTTAGATTCAAATTTCACAATCGTGGGGGAAGACTTATAAAGACCTACATCATGTTGTTACACTTACATGAGTTCATAAGGCTGTGGTGGAGCTAAAACCATGTGCTACCGTATCCCTGCCGTATGGTAAATCATTTCAATGAGCCGACCGGAGTGATCCTCAGTGAGGTTGGCTCATTTTTGTCCCGTATGCACTTTCAACCGTACCTAAAAAGGTGAAGTAAAACCATGGTCGACTATGGCTTTAGGTCTGTGGAAAAAGCGCATACAGGGCAAAAATGAGCCAACCATAATCGGCATTTCACTCCGGTCGGCTCATAGAAAGGAATTAACATATGGTTGCATATGGCAGGGATACGTGATCCCCCGGTTTTATCTCCCCCAGCCGTATACGCTAAAGTTTGTGTAAATGTACTTTGAGATTGGTAAATTATTTGCACACAAAAAAATAAATAAAAAATAAAATGAATTGTAATAGCAACTGCAATTATGTTCATGTAAACACAGAGAAATGCTGATATGCACATTTTTAATTTTTCAAGTTTTATGAAAAGGTCAAAAAAAGAGAGTAATATTTAAAAACATAAAAAAAAAATGTTTCTAAAAAAGATATAAAAATTAATATACAATACAATATTATTACCTATTGCGATTTTTTAACAATTCTTTGGCACTTAGTCAACTTGAGATTTAAAGAAAAAAGTTCAGTGGATGGATAACTCCTCGTGTTGTAGAATACAAGTTAGTCCTTTATCAAAGTGGGGATTAAGAATATCCTCCTCCTGGCAGCAGATGCTCTCATCTCTTGTTGGCATAATTTTGCAATTTTGGCACTTGCACCAATGTGTATTCCCAATTCTTGGATCATTATAGTTCAATGTGGTTCAATGTGGATAAATGTAAAGTTATGCATCTGGGTACTAATAACCTGCATGCGTCGTATGTTTTAGGGGGGATTAAACTGGCAGAGTCACTGGTAGAGAAGGATCTGGGTGTACTTGTAGATCACAGACTACAGAATAGCATGCAATGTCAGGCTGCTGCTTCCAGAGCCGGCAGGATATTGTCATGTATCAAAAGAGGCATGGACTCAAGGAACAGGGACATAATACTCCCCCTTTATAAAGCATTGGTACGGCCTCACCTGGAATATGCTGTTCAGTTTTGGGCACCTGTCCATAAAAGGGACACTGCGGAGTTGGAAAGGGTGCAGAGACGCGCGACTAAACTAATATGGGGCATGGATCATCTTAGCTATGAGGAGCGATTAAAGGAGTTACAATTGTTTAGTCTTGAGAAGAGACGTTTAAGGGGGGATATGATAAACGTATATAAGTATATTAATGGCCCATACAAAAAATATGGAGAAAAACTGTTCCAGGTTACACCCCCCAAAGGACGAGGGGGCACTGGAGAAGAAAAAGTTTAGTCTCAAGGGGCGACACGCCTTCTTTACTGTGAGGACTGTGAATTTATGGAACGGTCTACCTCAGGAACTGGTCACAGCAGGAACAATTAACAGCTTTAAAACAGGATTAGATACATTCCTGGAACAAAATAACATTAATGCTTATGAAGAAATATAAAATCCCATCCCTTCCCCAATATCGCGCCACACCCCTACCCCTTAATTCCCTGGTTGAACTTGATGGACATATGTCTTTTTTCGACCGTACTAACTATGTAACTATGCAACTATGTAACTATGTCACCTGGGATGTCATTGATGCTTGGCCACTCTGGATCGTTTTGGAAAGAGTGCTCATGTAGCTCGCCATGTAGTTCTGCCTTTTTTCTTAGTCTTTCCAGAAGAGCTTTTCGTTTCTAAAAATGAATACAAAAAGATAAAAAATTGTATACAATAAAAAAATGTAATCCTCTTGAACAATATATTAAATGGACATAGGGGTGTCACAAAAAATTTTGGGGACCACTTACAGTAGCCCTATGGGGGACTGTTTTATCCAAACCCACCAGTTCCTGCTAAAATGTTTGTCCAATGCATCAAGCTACAGACAAAATAGGAAAGTACAGAAATTTAGGAATAAATTAACCCATTAAACATTATCATTTTGGTGAGTATGAAGTCAGCCTCCATGGTCTATTGTTGGTGTATAGGAATGAATGGGCTAGATCTATAACATTGAGATTTTTTGCCCATTGAATTCAATGGCCCATTGAATTCAATGGCCCATTGAATTCAATGGCCCATTGAATTCAATGGCCCATTGAATTCAATGGCCCATTGAATTCAATGGCCCATTGAATTCAATGGCCCATTGTGGTCTATGGAGATCCTGTGTCAAATGAAGTAGGAAACTAAACAGCAGGGTACTGGTAGTAATATGTATGGGAGACCCTGGTGTGGGTTCAATTACTGGGTTCAGCTCAAGTTGTGTGATTATTCTTTAATTAGGTTTGACAGATATAGGTCAATTGATACTTTGAACCGTGGAAACTAGGTTGATTGGATACCATAAATGGGCAACTAGGTTAATTGAAAAAGGAGGTAATGTGTTGTATTCAATTGACCTAGTTCACAAAAGTTCAAACTAATATGAGTATAATCACAGAACTCTATGGGGGAGATTCATCAAAACCAGTGTAGAGGAAGAGTTGTGCAGTTGCCCATAGCAACCAATTGGATTGCTTCTTTCATTTTTTAAAAGGCCTCTGAAAAATGAAAGATGCAATCTGATTGGTTGCAATGGGCAACTCAGAAACTTTTCCTCTAGACAGGTTTTGATAAATCTCCCTCTATATCAACAGAGGAATTGAACCCACACCAGGGTCTCCCATACACATTACTAACAGGACACTGCTGTTCAGCTTTCTTACAA